>NC_079172.1:45032745-45302745 GCF_947568905.1 Ostrea edulis
TTAAAAAACCAAATGGTATAAAATTCTACTCTGTATTCTAATACATAATCATACATAATCAATCTATATTACTACCAAAGTTCATCCTGAGATTCCGTATACTTCCCAAGACATCCAGAATTGAATTTGGAAAATTGTCTTTTATATAGAATACAAAAGCTCTAATTGTAGTAAACTTGGTGGGAAGGTCTGCTGTGACCTTGACCTTTGACTCCTTAACCAAAAATTCTATTGATGTTCAATGATTAGCTACCTTTATTTAAAAATAAATATGATGACAGATACACAATGAGACATAGCGAAGCCCATAATCTATAGGTGACTTCCTTTCATGGTTAACTAAAGTTCTGTAGGATGTGAATGCCATATGTTGAAAAACTTGTTGAGATATTGTGTCAAATGAAAATGCATTAAATTTGAATGGAAGGTCTGCTGTGACATCGAGTCCTTGAACTTTGACATCTTAGATGTCTCTCTTTATACATCAACATGATCAACTCCTTTTGTATAAAGTATGAAAACTTGTCTGTTTTAAAAACTTTCCATCTTACAGCATTACAGTGAAAGTATAGTAAAGTGAAAGATTGAAGGTTTGTTGTGACCTTGACATTTATCCTCATGACTTCAAAAATATGTAGGTGTCTTCTTTCAATGATCAACTACCATTGTACAAAAGACCAACACTTTAATGTTGAAACTATTCAAATTAGTGTCATAATGAAAGTGATCACAGACAAAAAGACAGATGGATGAATATATAATACATGCAATTTCAGTATCATATAAGATAAATACATGAGACATTTAATATTCTTTTAAGTTGAATTAACTATGCTGCCATGAGATTTTCTGCCAAAGGTGGAAAAATGTTTAAAACTACAGAAACTATTGACATTTCTATGACTCAGAAAATCCAACAAATTTGATATTTTGAGGTCAATTTCATTATCATCAATAGGTTATTACATGAGCATTATCATTACATTGATAAACTATATTAACATAAATCATATATAATTATAAAAGTTTTAGAAGTTAAAATATCGGACTATGTTCTTCTGGCGTACTTTTACAATATAAGCATCATTTTCTTTTGCTTTCATCATTTTTGTGACTTGTTCAAAATGCTGCACGAATTTCCACCATTATGTTTTTGATAATAATGTTCTTTCTGGTATCAATATTCTCAATTCAATACACAACAGACCTTTGAGCATAAAATGAAATCCATCTTACGATCAAAATGTCCATCCTATAGTCCAAAATATATAGTACTTCTGAAAGGTTATTCATTTTTGTAATGTTCAAATGTATTGTACCATCATTAGACATATTCATTTTTTCCACCATTAGAAAAGAAATACATCTTAACAACATATTGCTGCAAGCAGCAGGATTAGTATCCATTCTATCCCACAATATTACAGAGCTGATGAAGTAAAGCGGATTCGATAAACAATATTTCTTTGATGGCAGGGTATCTGGGTAGTACTGCAGCAGTGACACACTCGGTTTTCACTTCTACAACCTGCGTTCAATCCTCAGTACAGGCAGTAGTTGTGTATGATAAAGTATGGTACTTGCCATCTTCACAAGTCAAGAGTTATTGATTCGTTACCTCACACTAACCCTTGACATTAACCCTTGATATAAAAAAGTTGGGCTCATTAGACCATTACGCATTCCACTATAAATAAAACATCCAATGAAATCACTGCATCTTGTTATGGTGTACATAGATACAAATGATGCGATCTCATACTGCTGTATTGATAAACACACGCAATTGTAATATTTACACCACTAATTATGTTTATTGACAGAAGATCAGGTTTGGAAACCTTTTTTGCTTAAGACAATATTGCTTAAATGATTGAAATAGCCATAACTGTAGGTTAAAAAACAATACACATGATTTTATTTCAATATCTCGCTTCGCGTTGTTAGAAATAGAACCACATTCTCATTGATTTCCACTCTTTTGTGGGAACCAATCAGAAAGAGCCCAACTTTTTGATAGTCATTGATGTCAAGGATTAGTGCGAGGTAACGAATCAATAGCCCTTGATTTGTGAAGATGGGTACTTGCCTTATCAAATTTACTCTGGGTACTTCCAGTTTTCTCCCAATAATGACCCCAACACCATAAACGCACTAAAGACGACATCGCAAACAAGCTCTCAGTCTTTCATGAATTATCCTGGTGGTTACTTTCTCATCCAAATATAGATTTAGAACCTTGATTTACAATTAGTCAAAGGTTAACAAATATGAGCATTTATCTATTTATATCTGAAAAATGTAGGAATTGAACAGTCTTTTGTCACTGCAGGTTTGTGGGAATAGAACAGACACCAAAACCTGTAGCTTGCATTGATGCTTATTGTTGTAATATATTTGTATACACATGTACCCTGTATGTACAAGTACATATGTATCAACAACTCCCACCGAAAGGAAGCAAGCAAGGCAGGACTAAGGTACGTGCTGAAGGATTTAACCTGGTTAACCTTTCCAGAAGCATTCAAACAAGGAAAGGGATTTTTTTTTCAATTTTAAAAAATTGTTCCTACCTGTTAATGGTGCCTATGTCTCATTTTGTCCATTGACTAGTGTAACAAATAAATTAGATGAGAACTTCTCATTAACTAATTGCTCTGAATTTTACCTTTATACTGTACAATTAGAAATAATTATTAAGTGGAATACAGTCAGAAGCCTTCATTGATCACATGATAATTCGTAAGCTGTGTATATACTACCATGCATGAATTTAAAACAGTACAGATGTATTGCAATGCTGAAACAAATTTCCTACATAACTATTTTCTTAATTCCATGTTTTAAAAGTTAAAATAGTGTTTGCAGTCATACAAACTAATGGATTATTTCAACAAGAGTCCATTTCTTCATGATTCAATCAAAATGACCATGATAATATTAATGATAATAGATTGTTGCAAAATCCTAAAAAAAAAAAAAAAATACTGGTAAGCATGAATTGCTCATACAGAAATAATCTTGAGAAACTGAATATACATGTAGGTATACAAGGTATGTTGAAAATGGGCATTCCTCAATCTTTAACGCGTTTCAGTACTGGTAATGTGTGTGCGTGAATGAATATGAATATTATTGTATAGGTAACTTTTAATCAGTCTAGTTTACAGTCCCTGAAATGTTCTACTACTACTGTCTTCATTTGCTTGTCATTAATTAATTAAAGAAATTGACCGGTTTACACGGAGTCCAGAAAGCAGAATATTGCCACCGTAATTGAAAAGTGCATCCCCTAAAAATCAGGTTTTATTTACTCGAGGCTCCACTCGAGACACGCTTTGTGTATACCTCATGCAATCAACTGTGGCAATAAGTAATACCTACATTGTACAGTATTGCTTATCGTGCAGTGGCTGGATTAAATACAATAATTAGAGTTAATAACGAGCAGTTGGGACCTTGTGTAAACTGATTGAACATGACAATTAGGTGGGGTATCATTGAATGGCAGGTTTACACAGGATAAATAAACTCAGTTGATAGCAGTTGGGACTGTGTAAGCCGGCCGATATACAGAATACGCAGTATCCGGAGTAGCAGGGAATTATTAATAAAGGATATGTTAAAGAAATGTTAGGGACTATATTTTGTGGTCGGAATTGACAGTGCACCGGAGTACTCAGAGGCTGGTTTGGACAAATTATACTGTATATATGTTTGCAGGGATCATTCATTATTGTTCCACAACAGTTCAAGGTTTCCTTTGCATTAAATCACCTACTGTCCAGAGAAGTAAAACATTTCAGAGACTCAGAGATTGTAATACTGGTTCAAATATAACGATAGTTAGGGATATTCCATCTCACACATATCAGCAAAAAAACATACAAGGGAGGGAAGGCATGGAGTTTTTCCTTTTGAAATAATACCACCTTAACAATTCAATTTTCTTTGTTCACCCTACTAAAAAAAAAAAAAAAAAAAAGAAAAAGAAAAAAAAAAAACTAAAACCAACAAACATAAAAAAACAAAAACAAACAAAAGTCAATAAGAACACAAACCACCTATATCATTTCCTACATGTATTTCATAGAGCAGGTTCTATGGTTGGTGCATACAGACTGCTGTCAGAGAATGCCATATAACACTATCTAGGTCTGGTGAAAAATAAGGGTTTATCGGGAAGCAGGACACGTCACTGCGTTTCTGATTTGACCCATTAAATTGTGTTAAGCAATAATAACAAGAGCACTAGAAACAGTACATAATACGCCTGTCAAAAACTTATATAAGGTGTTTTTCTGAAGTCATGAGTTGTAGAACTTTACTTACAAGGTAGTATCAGCCATCAAGACATATTTTTTTCATCGTAATAAACCATCATAGTTAGTTTTATGTGTAAAGTAGCGTATTTCCCCAAACTTGAATGAGTTTAACAACCAGTTCTTTTCAAACATTAAAGAAAATAAGAAAATTGGTTAAAATCCTTGCAATATTTTTAATTAAATATATTAGATGAAATCAATCCAGTTCAGCTAAAAAAATTTGCTTCAATTAGTTTAAATATTGAATTAATTTGATGGCTTTCATTAGCCTGGCCCTTCATCACTGTATTTAGGACAGAGGTGTGCACCAGACTAAGCTCTCACATGATATTACGACTATTTTCAATCCTTAACAGCTAGAGGAATTACTCGCATTGTATCTATGGTCCATAAAACCTTAATATATAGTATGGACTTATGGATAAATATATATGTATTTAATAATCAAATGGGCTTGAACTGACTGGTAACCTAACATGGCAAGGCCAACAAATCATTTCTCTAAAGCTGTGAGTTTTTTGGCTATTGGAGCTTTGGTGAATGTTGGGAAAATATGATAGAATTTACTAAAATTCTGAGATATTTTTATTCTGATGGCTTATCTGGCTATTGTCTGACATCTTAACCTAATTATTCTTTGTTTACATTCACAGTATATTTAGAGGAAAATTTTCAAACTTAATGAGAACTGACACACTATGAATCTCCTTTTTTTTCAAATGAGAGTGGATTGTCCCAATTCCAGAAATATATTTTGGTTTTTAATGATAATTTGTCATAATTCTGGCACATATAATATCAAATTTTGTGTAAGCAATTTTAATTTAATACTAAATCAAAACAAACCATACCAAAAAAAAAAAAAAAAATTGGTTGTCATCCCTCCCCATCATATGGTTTTTGCTGTAATAGCCTGTATAACAATATGAAGTCCAACTGTTTATATATACATATATACTCAAAGAATTCATGACAAGCCTGAGGAATGATGTTTGGTAATTTATATCTTCTGAATCAACAGGAAGCTATATTTCATTACAATTAGAAAGTATTAAATGGTTGAAAATAATGCAGGTATACCTTCATCTGGAAAGAGTGTCTAACAGAAAAAGGATTTCAATTACACACAAAACACACATTTCCTGAAAATGCTCTAAGTCTATCAAAATCCATATCAACTCACTTGTGTACATACACAAAAGAAGGAAATATTAGTAAAATTTAAAAGACAGCAATTCCCAAAAAGGAACAAAAACAGCAGTGTAGGTGATCTTACCTCTAGCATAGTTTTTCCTATTTCTGCAGGAGACAATGTGACAAGGACACCAGCAGACTTCAGCGACTCGATCTTTTCATCTGCTCCTCCTTTCCCCCCAGCGATGATGGCACCCGCATGTCCCATTCTCCTTCCTGGTGGAGCCGTCAAACCAGCAATAAACGACACCACCGGCTTAGCGTTGGGACCCTTCAATACATATATTGTAAATATATCACTGGCAAACTACATGTACCAATATGTACCATTCTCCATTTTGCAAAGTGACTTTTAGATGCATGATGCCATGGTTGGAAACTACATCTTGCCCAACCACCCAAGACGGTCTGTTTTTCAGGCAGGTGGGAAATTCCATACGAAAGCCTGGCAGTCTAGTTAATTTTAATAGCCAGTGTACAACAAATGTCACAAATGTGCTTTCAATATTAGTAAATCCATTCATGTGAAATAATAAACATTGCAAAATTGAAAATCAGGACTAGCAGATTTTGAACAGGGCTGGCAACTTAATAATTTCATGGTTTTTCATGATAATGGATGTTAAGGTTTAGTTTAGCTTGTTAACTTGACTTAATCACCTTCACCAATGAGAAAGTGTTTAATTAACATGAATTTATTAAATGTTATTTATCAGGTGAGTAGCTAACTATAACAGCAATCATTGTCAGGGACATGCATGTGATGAAATTCCCTCGTCTCTAGCCGATTCTCACCTGTCCAGAACGAGTGTGCAGGTGCTCTTTTTTTCTCACTCTGCTTTATCGTCCAATGAGTAATACTTACATAGTTATTATTTCTGAGGTATTCAGCTGCTTTCTCCTCAGCTCCTCCTCCAATTTCACCAATTAGAATAATTCCTACATAAAGAGGAAAGTAATATTATCTAAATGCTCTTGTTAAGTTTGCTGCAGAACTGTCAAATGTTGGCGACAGGTGGTCATTCATCTCAAATTAGTTTCTACGTCAATAAGACACACTTCTATATCTATCATAAGAATTATAAAACAAAATTTTCTCAATGAATACATATCCTTAATTTTTAATATTTCAGTTTCTTTTCTTCTCAAATTCTAAGCATCTAATACAGTATTTACTGAAATAAACATTTCTTGCTTAAATATGCTTGAACTTGTAATACACCCCTCCAATCATAAGATGCATACCCTCAGTTTTAGGATCAGCTAAGAACACCTCCAAACAATCAATAAAGTTGGTTCCATTGAACGGATCTCCTCCGATACCAACACAGAGGGTCTGACCCAGGCCGGTCTGGGTAGTCTGGTGGACAGCCTCGTATGTTAAGGTGCCTGATCGAGACACGATTCCAATACGACCTCTCTGATGGATATGGCCTGGCATAATTCCAATCTTACACTCTCCTGGCTGTAAATTAGGGATGCTATTTATAACAATGCTTACTTTACAACCATATTTTCAGGACTAAATGATTTCAGAACAAGAGGCGCATGGGCCACATCGCTCACCCGAGTCACCTTGGCCCATATCTGAAGACTTTCCATATATATTTGCATGTAAAACCTTAGTCCCTATTATGACCCAAACTACCCTTTGCAAACTTGAATCTACACTATGTCAGAAAGCTTTCATGTAAATGTCAACTTCTTTGGCCCAATGGTTCTTGAGAAGAAGATTTTTTAAAGTATTTCCCTATATATTTGTGTGTAAAACTTTGATCCCCCCTTGGGGCCCCATCTTATCCCAGTGGGCCATGATTTGAACAAACTTGAGTCTGCACTATGTCAGAAAGTTTTCATGTAAAAATCAGCTTTTCTGGCACAGTGGTTCTTGAGAAGAAGATTTTTAAAGATTTTTCTTATATATTTGTATGTAAAACTTTGATCCCCTATTGTGGCCCTATCCAACCCCCAGGGCCCATGATTTGAATAAACTTGAATCTGCATTATGTCAGGAAGCTTTCAGGTAAATCTCAGCTTTTCTGGCTTAGTGGTTCTTGAGAAGAAGATTTTTAAAGTTTTTCCCTATATATTTGTATGTAAAACTTTGATCCCCCCTTGTGGCCCCATCCTACCACCGGGGGCCATGATTTGAACACACTTGAATCTGCAATATGTCAGGAAGCTTTCAGGTAAATTTCAGCTCTTCTGGCCCAGTGGTTCTTGAGAAGAAGATTTTTAAATGACCCCACCCTATTTTTGCATTTTTGTGATTATCTCCCCTTTGAAAAGGACATGGCCCTTCATTTGAACAAACTTGAAAGCCCTTCACCCAAGGATGCTTTTGGCCATGTTTGGTAGAAAATTGACCCAGTGGTTCTGGAGAAGAAGTCGAAAATGTGAAAAGTTTAACAGACAGACGGACAGACGACGGACAAAAAAGTGATCAGAAAAGCTCACTTGAGCTTTCAGCTCAGGTGAGCTAATAAAACTAGAAAACAAAATACATCTACTGTATTAAGGGAGGTCTGAAGATCTACTGATGTAGCCCAGTCCAACTAGAGGTTCAGCAGTGACATTTTCAATTTTTGTTATCATTATGTATTTTCTTATTTTAATTTTCATGATATTCTATCTCATGATTTTTTTTTTTAATATACTGAGGTAAATAAGGATCTAAAAGTATTGTAATGAACTCAAAAAATGTCAATAATTGTATAATAATAAAACATTCTTCTCCTTTACTGGGCAAGTATCAAACACTTTGATAAATAATTATGATATTTTCTTTTGGGATTTGGATCAATTTTTTACCCTCCCTCCATAAATATCTGTTTTTTCCCCATGAGTTTTATTGGTTCAGCCTTGAACACTCACTTTGATAATGCCCGGACAGTTTGGCCCAATGAGCCTGGTCTTGTTTTGGCGTACTAGCTTGTGTTTGACCTTGACCATATCCTGCTGGGGAATTCCCTCCGTAATGCAAACGACCAGAGGTATTTCTGCATCAATAGCCTCAATGATTGCTGCTGCTGCAAATGGTGGTGGAACATATATGACTGATGCATCACAGTTTGTCCTCTCCTTAGCCTTCAATGAAAAAAGATATTAAGGATTCGATATCTTATCAAAAGACATGTCAAATCTGGTAAGGTAGTGTTTTGTTTTCTTCTTTGCTTTTGTTTTCCAGATATATAACTTTCCATCTGAAATTACAGATCAGATAATACACACTTAAGAGGTAGGAATTTCCATAGCCCCCTTTTAATTTTAAGCTTCCAACAAGCTGTGGGTATCTTTCCATAACACAAACTTGAAATGTACATGTAATTTCTATATTCATTTATACTGTAAGATTTCAAAGAACATGAGAGTTTTCTTGTCTTTCACAATGAAATATTTATTTGCTAGTGTCTTCGCGACCTTGCAAAATAATTTCACTAGCCCAATGTATTTAAAATATGTCAGACAATTCCAGTATTATTATATAGAAAGCAAGGTGTGGCATGCAAGGCCTTTCCACTACTGATAATCATTTCAGTACTTTATGAAAGTCAGAGTAAAAAGATTGTATCATCTTACGTCCTGGACAGAGTTGAAGACTGGCTGACCTAAGTGGACTTGACCCCCTTTCCCTGGAGAAACACCACCGACCATTTTGGTCCCATACTCAATGGCTTGTTGACTGTGTATGGTTCCCTAAATAGAAAATAATGTTATAATGCTCATACATATATACAGATATCACTGATATCTAACTCCAAGCAATCCAGCATGTGATAAAAAGTCATCATCTTCCTATTGATAATGATGAATAATTGATCAATTTTGTTATATAAATCTGGCTTCTTAAAAATTGTTTTGAAATAATTATCATAAAGACAGTGCACAGCATTCCTCTACAGTCAACATGACCTTACATTTGCACTCTTCATAAAAACCATATAATCTTAATTGAGAACATACTCCTTTAAATTGTGCATTCTGACTCAAATGCATACATTTCCATTTCAAGAGTAGAGTTCTGAGACATATTTAATACAAGAGGCCTATGAACCCTATGTATGAAGCGAAAACTGTCACTGGTTCCGAAATTCACACGTTTTCCAGAATCAAAATATTAATTTGCGAAGAGAAGTGGATATAAGCTATGCTTGTACACTCCTGTACGAGAAAAGTGGATGTACAAGCTATGCCTGTACACTCCTCTACAAGAGAAGTGGGTGTAAGCTATGCCTGTACACTCCTCTACAAGAGAAGTGGATGTCAGCTATGCCTATACACTCCTCTACAAGAGAAGAGGATGTAAGCTATGCCTGTACACTCCTCTACAAGAGAAGTGGATATAAGCTATGCCTGTACACTCCTCTACAAGAGAAGTGTATGTAAGCTATGCCTGAACACTCCTCTACAAGAGAAGTGGATGTAAGCTATGCCTGTACACTCCTCTACAAGAGAAGTGGATGTAAGCTATCTCTGTACACTCCTCTACAAGGGAAGTGTATGTAAGCTATGCCTGTACACTCCTCTACAATAGAAGTGGATATAAGCTATGCCTGTACACTCCTCTACAAGAGAAGTGTATGTAAGCTATGCCTGTACACTCCTCTACAAGAGAAGTGGATGTAAGCTATGCCTGTACACTCCTCTACAAGAGAAGTGTATGTAAGCTTTGCCTGTACACTCCTCTACAAGAGAAGTGGATGTACATGTAAGCTATGCCTGTACACTCCTCTACAAGAGAAGTGTATGTAAGCTATGCCTGTACACTCCTCTACAAGAGAAGTGGATGTAAGCTATCACTGTACACTCCTCTACAAGGGAAGTGTATGTAAGCTATGCCTGTACACTCCTCTACAAGAGAAGTGGATATAAGCTATGCATGTACACTCCTCTACAAGAGAAGTGGATGTAAGCTATGCCTGTACACTCCTCTACAAGAGAAGTGTATGTAAGCTTTGCCTGTACACTCCTCTACAAGAGAAGTGGATGTACATGTAAGCTATGCCTGTACACTCCTCTACAAGAGAAGTGTATGTAAGCTATGCCTGTACACTCCTCTACAAGAGAAGTGGATGTAAGCTATCACTGTACACTCCTCTACAAGGGAAGTGTATGTAAGCTATGCCTGTACACTCCTCTACAAGAGAAGTGGATATAAGCTATGCATGTACACTCCTCTACAAGAGAAGTGTATGTAAGCTATGCCTGTACACTTCTCTACAAGAGAAGAGGATGTAAGCTATGCCTGTACACTCCTCTACAAGAGAAGTGTATGTAAGCTTTGCCTGTACACTCCTCTACAAGAGAAGTGGATGTACATGTAAGCTATGCCTGTACACTCCTCTACAAGAGAAGTGTATGTAAGCTATGCCTGTACACTCCTCTACAAGAGAAGTGGATGTAAGCTATCACTGTACACTCCTCTACAAGGGAAGTGTATGTAAGCTATGCCTGTACACTCCTCTACAAGAGAAGTGGATATAAGCTATGCATGTACACTCCTCTACAAGAGAAGTGTATGTAAGCTATGCCTGTACACTTCTCTACAAGAGAAGAGGATGTAAGCTATGCCTGTACACTCCTCTACAAGAGAAGTGGATGTAAGCTTTGCCTGTACACTCCTCTACAAGAGAAGTGGATGTAAGCTATGCCTGTACACTCCTCTACAAGAGAAGTGGATGTAAGCTATGTCTGTACATTCCTCTACAAGAGAAGTGGATGTAAGCTATGCCTGTACACTCCTCTACAAGAGAAGTGTATGTAAGATATGCCTGTACACTCCTCTACAAGAGAAGTGGATGTAAACTATGCCTGTACACTCCTCTACAAGAGAAGTGGATGTAAGCTATGCCTGTACACTCCTCTACAAGAGAAGTGTATGTAAGCTTTGCCTGTACACTCCTCTACAAGAGAAGTGGATGTACATGTAAGCTATGCCTGTACACTCCTCTACAAGAGAAGTGTATGTAAGCTATGCCTGTACACTCCTCTACAAGAGAAGTGGATGTAAGCTATCACTGTACACTCCTCTACAAGGGAAGTGTATGTAAGCTATGCCTGTACACTCCTCTACAAGAGAAGTGGATGTAAGCTATGCCTATACACTCCTCTACAAGAGAAGTGTATGTAAGCTTTGCCTGTACACTCCTCTACAAGAGAAGTGTATGTAAGCTTTGCCTGTACACTCCTCTACAAGAGAAGTGGATGTAAGCTATGTCTGTACACTCCTCTACAAGAGAAGTGGATGTAAGTTATGCCTGTGCACCCCTCTACAAGAGAAGTGGATGTACATGTAAGCTATGCCTGTACACTCCTCTACAAGAGAAGTGGATGTAAGCTATGTCTGTACACTCCTCTACAAGAGAAGTGGATGTAAGCTATGTCTGTACACTCCTCTACAAGAGAAGTGGATGTAAGCTATGCCTGTACACTCCTCTACAAGAGAAGTGTATGTAAGCTATGTTTGTACATTCCTCTACAAGAGAAGTGTATGTAAGCTATGCCTGTACACTCCTCTACAAGAGAAGTGGATGTAAGCTATGCCTGTACACTCCTCTACAAGAGAAGTGGATGTAAGCTATGCCTGTACACTCCTCTACAAGAGAAGTGGATATAAGCTATGCCTGAACACTCCTCTACAAGAGAAGTGGATGTAAGCTATGCCTGTACACTCCTCTACAAGAGAAGTGTATGTAAGCTATGCCTGTACACTCCTCTACAAGAGAAGTGGACATAAGCTATCTCTGTACACTCCTCTACAAGAGAAGTGTATGTAAGATATGCCTGTACACTCCTCTACTGGAGAAGTGGATGTAAGCTATGCCTATACACTCCTCTACAAGGGAATAGTCAGTCAACATGATCAGGTAACATCACAGGGATGCTATTCATGAAAGCCTTCATAATAGGTCCAAAAATTATCTGAATTGAAACTGTGAAAATAAGCAACTCATTCTTCCTTACAATAGATATAGAACCATTTAGAAGTAATTAATATGCAAGTGTTTATAACATGAGCAAATCTGTCAGTTAAAGTGCTATACTGCCATCTGTTTTAATCCATCATTGTGTGTGAGTTGTGAACTGATGAACATTTTCAACTTTTCTTCAATGGTTACTGGATAGGTAAAGAGTTATTTCAAGATTCCAATACGATATTCTGAGTTTAACTGTATAAATCTTATCAAATTTGGGTCAGAAATGGTTGTTATCTCAAAATAGATAATTCTATATGAAAATTTCTTCAAAACATTACAAACCTGTTTTCCTGTAAATCCCTGACAAATAACTTTGGTGTTCCTGTCAATCATCAGCTGTTTACGAGTGTTGGTGTAACATGATCTCACCCCAGATCTGGCAATGCCTGTGAATATATTTGTTCATACATATATTCATATATTATATATTAGTAATACATGTATAGGATACCCCATGCTATTAACATGGTTAATGTACAGCACATTTTTAAATACATCAAAGCAACATTTTGCGAACATAAAGACTATACATTTATCATTTTGAAAATATATTAAAATTTCCTTGAGGAATCCTGATACACTGCACACAGAAAGAAGAGTTGTCTTAGTGATTCACAATTCATAGTATTTTGTTTAAATTTACAAATCCCTGGAAGGTATAAGCATTGGTAGATATTACCCACCACAGATAAGTAATGACAGAGAATATATAGCTTGTTAGAGTGGGTTTGAATCCTATAGGTGACTTTTAAACTTGTTTTATTTTGCAAAATCTAAAGGGTAGAATTGCTGGAATAAAAAGCTTATTTTTCAAATTTAGCAATTGCTAATGCCACGGCACATCATAGAGAAAATTGCCTTCAGCAAACTATGTTTTAGCACTTTTTCTTTTTAATACTGACCAGCACTGTAAATTTGTTTCAATCTGAATTTTTTAAAGTTGTTTTTTTTTTTGGGGGGGGGGGGGGGGGGGGGGGGGGTAAAGGTAAATCAGCCTGAATAACCTATTTTCAGTTTGGTTGTATTACTTGAATGTTACAGAAATGACTTCATAACCAAAAATAAATTTTTCAGTTAGTGTAGGCATCTTTAAAATACAATCTAATTAAAATTAGATGTTGGATCCGCTTGCATACTCGCTACACAAACATCTAAAAACATCCCATAGAGGGTCACATCAGGTCAAATTCAGTATCACTCTTGACTTATCGGATTCAACAAACAGTTAATGATTTTGCCAGTGGTGATTTCATTGGTCAATCGAATTTGACTTTGAATTTGAATTACTCTAAACTGTAATACAGTGTAATCATGACAATGGCAAAGAAGATATCAGTAAAATGTTTCCCAGTTGATATAGAAATTTACTTTACAACTCTACGCTAGTCACAACCAGACGTCGAAAATGGGCGGTCCAGCCAGTCATTTTTAATGAAGGACCCAACAAGCAGATCATTAATAAGGAAAACCATTGACTACAGCAAATCTAACCACGATAATCATGTAAATTCATAGATTAGGCCAAAAAAAAAGATAGTTTGTTTCCCCTCGCCCGACCGACCCAGTGAAATTCCCGCCAACCCAAAAGTTTTTATTCATATTTTTCAGCGACATTTTTTTTAAATTTCCGAACAGAAAGCAATACAAACAATAAAAGATGTGATATGATTGTCAAAGAGACAACCATCAACAAAATGACAAATATTAACAAACAATTACACTTCTACAGGTCATCCTATTAAAGGTATTCACTGATTGGTTTAAAGCATACTACCTTGTAGTATGTCTTAGTATATTGCCATGGAAATTTAGTACAAAAAAATGTTGTAGAAAAAAAAACTTTTTACCTACCTACATACCCATATGTGAAATTTAGGGTCGGGAGAGGGGAAACAAACATATTTTTAAATGTGGCCTTAGAGTACAAAAACAGGTGTTGAACTCAGTGAGGATATTTTCCCAAGATGGCGACTTCCATCCCTTGTATAGATATATATATATATACTACTTGCTCAATGCTGGGTCTGTTATTTAAACAATGTATAAATCATCAATATGCTATCAAAATGACTTGAAAGAAAATTTCAAAAAGGATTCATATTTTCATATATTTACTTTATTTTCCACTATCTGTGATAAAAACGTGATGACATGCAAATTTTGAAAAATGTTATTTTTTGATGTTTTGAAAATCTTCAGGACTGACAAAAATAAGCAGGACTGACAGGAAATGATTGGTATTCAGTCCTGATGTCTGTAAGACTATTTATCACTTTCGACACGTCTGCACAACTCAAATTTGTCCATGCTATCTAGTAAAATTTATGATAAAATGAATAACAATTCTATTTTTTAAGTTACATTATCTATTCTAAAAATAAACACCTTTAAAAATCATCAATTAGATATACTGTATAGATATATATTCCATTGCTTAAATGTGATCTCATTCAAAAATTTTCACAAACGTGTTTGATAGAGGAAATTCGAAATTTCAGTGTCACCTTGATAACAACAATATAGATCATAGTGCTCTCAGGAATGGCAATAATTAGTGGTAATTTCGTTACAAATATAATTCAAAATGTCTTGAAATGTAAACAAAATAATCATGTACGTAAAAGTCAACCAAACCAGAAATTTTGCAGAAAAGTTTTCCGGCCGCAGCCATTGTGGTAGATACTAAATTCTAAACACCTTTTCGTATAGAATGGAGGATTCCGGAAAAGTTAATTTACGAAAATTGTCGTGTGTACACTGGGCACATTGAGGATGCGTTTATGTCCTTATCAAATGACATCACGCGATCTATTAAAAACCAACACACAAACAAACCAAAAACCTAAATGCAAACAAAAATTTAAATCTCAGTGGAATATACCACAGGCACCTGGCTAGGAGGTTATAAAAGTTGGCACGGGCTCCAGCTCCAACTCTAGCTCGAAAAAAAGATTTTGAGTACGGCTCAAAATAATTTTAGGTTATAAAAACTGGCTCAAGCTTCGACTCCAAATCAGGCTCGAAAATTGTCTCGAAATTTCAAGCCGGAGCACATACTCTAAGTGTGGGTTATAAAACTTTTGAGTAAAGAACATATACTCCAAATGGAGTATGCTATGCTTAAATCTCGAATAAGCTCTCTAGCTTACTTGAGATTTAAGCTGTGTATTCAAAGTGTCGTCTGCTTTTATAAAATCGGTGATTATATCAAAATATCCAGCCGGGCAATGCATAAGGCGTGTGTCAGCACTCATTGCAGAATTGGCACCGCATTATATACATGTGTAACGTTTCCCAGGGGAAACCGGGCTTATCAAGTGATGATGAAATTTTCGCGCATCGTAGGTTTTTAAAGATTGATACTTACTATATGCTAGCAGTAATAAGAACTACGAACAATACTATTGTTTCGCCGCCTACCTTCTGATCAATTTTTAAAAGATTATTTTAAAATTAAAAACTTTATCTTTTTGACAAAACGAAGAGAGGTATCTATAATTTAATTGGGTTAAAACCGCGTATTTCACTATAGAAATCAATGGAAAACGGAAAATATTTTTACATCCTCCCTCCTGTAAAACAGAAATTCCTTTTTATATGTATTATGAATTGTCATTTAGCAAATTTATACCAAAACATTTGTTGTTTCAAGAGGGGGGGGGGGGGCATGTATTTCAACAAATTAAATGGTTATATATTTATATCAATAAGCATTTAAAATATATGACGCTTTTTAAGAGAAAGCTCAAATACCCCACCTCCAACATTGTTTGAAAATGCCTCACATCATGAATGGTAATGCTATGCATTACTGCAAGAACAGGACATATGGGCTCGAAATTCTAAGTTTGAAAAGGGCATAACTCCCAGAAAAATTACTGAATCAGAATTTTCTGAGAATATGCACATCTACACAGTGTATCCTTATTAACTATACCAAGTTACTCGAAACTCTGCTGAGCGGTCTTAGAGGAGTTGCGCTGACAAGAGACTGACGGACGGGTCAAAAACAATACCCTCCGCAATATGCTACTTTAAATATCTCTTTCGTATATTGTACATGTGTGTGAGTACCGGGGGAGGGGGGGGGGGGCTCAGAGACTCTGTACTAGTCCCAAATTTTAAATTTTCTTTTTAACTTTAAAAATGGTACTTCACAAGATTTCCAAACGTTCTGGGTGGTGTACATGGAACCCATATTAGAATCATGAAACCATCAGGGCCTCAAGGGGCAGATTTTGTGAACAGAAAGCAACTCACTGTTTAAATGTACAGGTACTGTATATATCAGTTAATAAGCATCCATATAAAAGGCATTCACCAAGATGTGCATTATCTAACTTTAATTACTAAATAGACTAAACTCTTGTTAAGAAGAGACATTGTTTAAGTATCACTGTAAACCCACCCCTCCTCCCCTTTTCTGATAGAGATGGTGTGCGATCCCTCATTTAAAATCACAAAAATCAGTTGCAACTGGCCAGGTGCAACCCATGACAACAGAATCTTCAGAATGTCAGCATTATGTCATCAGTTTGAACAAGGCAAAGGAAGTCTGTACATTTATAATTGTGACCTTGCCTTTGTTTAAGATAAACAAGAGGCCCAAGGGCCACATCGCTCACCTGAGTTACCTCAAGCAAAAGCACTTGTGGGGGCCCAGGGGGGGGGGGTTACAGATTTTATAGGGCTTGAAATATGTCCTATGTAATCATTTTTACTATTTTCTGTCATTTTTACTACGGTGAAATTAATAAAATGATGCAAATTTTAAGGATTTTTGGAAAAAATGTAAGTTCTCTCAATAAAAGTAATTCGATAGATCAAAAGATGCTGTCATTATTTTCTCCGAAAATAAAAGAAATTATTGCTTCCTTTTATCGTTTACATTTTTCTAAACAAGATACCACAATTTACCTTAAATTTGATAATTTGGGGGATGGGGTGGGGCTTAAATCCGCAACTGGCTACAGTTCTGCAGAATTAAAATGTGAATATCACTTTAATTAAACACATGTTAATGTATGTGAAGTGCATTTAATGCTTATATTTACATTGTTTTACCACTTACCCATCAAATTTTTGGCGATCAATTTTCTCATTTAATAAAAGTAAATCTTATTTTGCTTAATCCCCAACTCAATTAAAATTTATATATTAGGCCTAATCATAAAACATTCAATCCTCATTCTTTTTTATATGATAATGATTCATAATTAGTCATGCCAGAGACATGTTACGCCTCTATAATAAAATCACTATTCTATTTTGAAAATAATTTTCTTACACATTTAAAACATCTGCTACTTCTTCACAACCCTGTCTCCTCTTTGCCAAGTCCGATCCCCCCCCCCCCGCCCGGACCCTAAAAATCCCCAAACAGGATGTCCTCTCGGTCTAAAACACCTGATATCAATGTTGTTTCTTCATCTGAAGATCTCTTTGTCCGTATTTTCTTTTCGTATAAATCATTACCCTCATTTGATAACATAGCTTCTTTATATCTTTCTCTGCCATTCTATAGCAAGTATAATACGCACTGCAGATGATAGTAGTTTTATGTTGTATATGTTTATGATATATACATGCTATACAGTAAGAATGGTAAAGAGATATAATATACATGTATGTATAGCCCTTTATATTTACAAAAATTACATCTAATTCAATGAATATTTCTTTACAAAATATTGTTCAGAATGTTTTAGCAAAAAACTGGCATTAACTTACTGTTATATGGATTGGAATATTGTTGTGAACTGTCGTCAACATAAACACATGGGCGCCGCCATTACGGAAGAAGTTGAAACGAATTTGGTATTATCTCTGTGTGATAGATGTATTCCTATATATTGCTTTATTCGAGGTAAAGTTGTGAATCCGGAAGTGGATTGAAAGTTACTGATAAATTGACCAATCAAATAGCTAAATTTTAGCCAATCATAATGCTCAGTCACTATCCAATCAGCTTGAAGCTGTAGGGTATAAATACTGCGAAACAAAGTCGGTCTACAAAGACAGGAAAATACAGGTCACTGTAAACCAGTCCAATGCGGAGCCGCACACCTTGGACAATGGTACACCACAGGGTTCTGTCATTAGTCCTACACTTTTCAATCTCATGATCAATGACTTATCATCCACAATACAACACCAAACACAACCGTACCAAGTGGCTGATATCTCCCAGTTTGCAGATGATAAATTCACCACACAAGTCGCTCTATTAAAATCATCAACATTAGGTTGGAAAGCACTCTGGACTCAATTTCAAACTGGTCCATCCAGTGGGGTTTCAAGCTATCGCAACCAAAAACTGTCGCAATCTTGTTTGGCAAAACTAATCCAAGGCACACTAACTACACATCCCAGCTAAAACTCTACCTAAGAAATCAACCCATCAAGTCAGAATCACAAGTAACCTTTCTGGGAGTCATCTTCGACTAACATATGACATTCAAAGCTCACGTCGAAAAACTCAAAATTAAATGCTGCAAAATACTCAATTTTATTCGTTCTGTTTTAGACACAAAATTCGGTGCTGACAAACATACTCTTCTAATGCTATACAAATCTCTTCTTAGATCTACACTTGACTACGGCTGCCAGGTTTACAACTCAGGTTGCAAAACCTATCTTCAAAGTCTGGACGGGAACCAAGCGTCGGCACTCCGAATTGCACTTAGAACTCACCACAGCACAGAAAAAAGCACAGTCCTACTGGAATCGGGAGAACTACCATTTAACCTACGCAGACTCCAACTTTCTCTAAGGTACTGGGTTAGGGTCTCCTCTGACAAAACAAATCCTACAAATATATTATTGCAAGCACCACATACATACGCATACACCGACACCAAATCCAGCGAAAGGTGGGGGAGGATGGGAGAAATGGACCATTTGGCTACCAAATATGGAAGTATACAAACACTTATGGGCTACCTGAGCCACCAACCAAACAATTGCTACCAATGGCTTCATGGACTTTTCCTCCTCCTACAGTTTGCACCAATATCGGCAGTGCAATCACCAAAAAACACAGTAACCCATTACAAATCAAAGCAATGGCACTGCAACACAGATACACACTACAAAGCGTTCCAAAAATCCTACACTGATGGAAGCAAAGAACCCACCACAGGCAAAACGGATGCAGCCATCTATGACGGAGATGGTTGCTCTAATTGCAGCACTCATATACATTCACAATAAGGGATATTGGAGAATGGTAATTCTCAGTGACTCTCTTAGTGCACTACAAACATTTCAAACTAGTAGGCCAGATCTTCTAAACACCATCCTCACCCTCTTGCATCATTCCACACAATACAATCAACACATGTCGGCATTCAAGGAAACGAGACTGTCGACAACACTGCAAAACAAGCACTAGGTCATAACATGGTTACATGTACATATGACATCGCTAGGGGTCAGAGAAATTTACAGCCCCATACATCGCACTATAATCGGCATCAACAAACAACAGCTAAACTCAAACACCAAACTCATAGCTAAAATCAAATCCAACCCATGCTCAAAACCTTTCAAATATCACTCTAACATACACTATGACAAAATCATCACACGCTTGAGGGTTGGAAAACCAATCTATTAGGCGATTTATATCAGTACACCAGGTACACAAACAACAAATGTACACACTGCCAGGTCCCAGAAACAATCGCCCATTACCTTTTACACTGTCCACTTCACAACCACTATAGAACAAACCTCATACAAACACTTCACCCAGCAGGAGTCACTCCCTTTACTCCTCACACTCTGCTAACCATATCCACCTGCAACATTAACACCATCGTACCAGCAATATTAAACGTTATCACATCCACAGGATATACTAACTATATCTAAGTGTGACTAATTGCTCTTGGCTCGAACTCCGTATCTTATTGTATAGATGCCCCAGTTGGGGTAAGAATCGGCCATTTGCTTTTGGTTGCATCTTCTCTCACTCTCATTATTCTCTTTCGTCGTAGCGTTTTGTGTGGTGTTGGCACTATGTCAGGTCAGAATTTGTCTGCTGGCAGTGAGTGGTCCGGGGCTTAACCCTGGGCCGGTGTCGAATGTCTCATTAACACGTTGCGTCACATCCATACATACTCAATACACGCCCATCCCTACGCATTTACTTACACCCTCAACTGTCAGACATTCTTGAAGTAACACCTCTGGTGACAGGAGTGGCTGACAAATTATACATTTTAACCTTTAAGGGCTGCTGCAGGTATCAGTCATTCTGCTAACTGTAGTTTTCCGGTTATAACACATGCCCACCGCCATTAAAATTTATTCACCAAAACACCCAAACATACATGTACCATAAACATATCACTTACCCATGGCAGTTTACACTTATACCTTACCCAAATAACATACCCTCCTCAACTAATTCCTTTTATATAGTGTTAAAAAATAAATTGAAAAAATAATAATAATAATACTATCATGCATGTCTTTCCTTAAAATAACACAAATTACAGCCAACACTCAAACACTACATCTCTAAGTCCTTAATATTAATCTTCCCATTTAGGTCTATTATTAATTCATTTTAATATATCCAGGCATATCCTGGATTAAATATAGGATTCAAAATCATATTCCCTCTATTATCAATAAGCGTATGCTCCTTAATAGGGTATACAGCTCTCTGTATTAAGTTTAAATTAGACACACACATACACTTAAATTTATCAAGTAATTCTTTATACAATAACGCATCGGTGCTAGAGGCCAACGATCTATTAAAGACAGTGGTCTAACGCGTCTTCTATGGCGTTCTCAAAAAGTCATGGACGTGTGAGCTTGGTCACCTCCACGTTAAACACTTTCGGCCATAAATACATTTGCACACACATAACTATCCTTCTGCTTTCGGTCAGTAACTAAGGAAATTTAGGCGACTATTTAAATTATTTAGATAAATTCAAGCACAGAGTTGGTGGGTTTCTGCACTGGATCCGATGGGGTGCTCCCTCCGTATATCCTTTGCCGCGTCCTCAACACAGTCTTCAAGAAGACCGTCTCCCCGATTTTACTGAGGGAGATCCGAGGGTCGATCGACCACAGATGAAGAATAGCAAGCTATCTTCAAGAAGCCCTTTCCCCGACTATACTGTGGATCCGTGGGCGACCAACTCTAAGAAGAGGAGATGGACCCATCCACCACCTCCTGGAGAACCTAACCATCCCCAGATCTTCAAGAAGACCCGTCCCCGTTTCCAGGGGATCCGAGGGTCGACCACCACCGTCGCCTCGCCGCAACAAACCTAGTGTAGCAGGGCCCCTACTGGGCAGTCTGCACTATAAATCTACACCGTCGTCGTCGTAGTCTACACACATCTGGACCAAGATTGATTGTATCTTGCTTAACGTCTCGTTCGTGAATTTTTCACTCATATGGAGACGTCACCAAGACCGGTGAAGGGTTTCAAATTTAGGCCTATGTTCGGCGCTTACGGCCATTGAGCAGTGATGGTTCTTTAGCGTGCCACACCTACTGTGACACGGGTCATCCGTTTTTAAGATCATCTCTGAGGACCCGTGACATTCACCCCTGATGCCGAGCATTGGGCGATGGAACTGTCACAACCTGTTTTAACGACCTAGGTCTGTCGCGGGCGGGATTCGAACCCCGGCCTTCCGCATGCGAGGCGAACGCTCTAACCTCTCGGCCACAAGAAGAACATCGATTAAAAGAGAAAGCTTAACAACGGTAAGGTATAGACGTGGCTGAATAAGTCTTTCCTATACAAAGTCAGTAATAATATAACTTTATTAAATACACGGGCACTGGAAGTTAATGTAAATATATAGTATGTGCATGTATAAAAAAGGAAGGGTAGGACACTCTTTTTGAGGCAAATTCGGGTTTGGGTTATTGTGGGCGTTTCTCAAACGGCCTGACGCGATGAATCGTTCACATATACCTTACTTTCAATATATGTACGGTTTCTTTCCGTTCCAATGCCGTTCATTCGAAGAAAAAGATGTTTTTACACCTCCAAGTACCTAAGAATTTCGCTAGACTGTTTTACTTCCGGTTTAATCGCACTGAATCGAAAGGTAAGTTGTGATTGGTCAATGTGATAAACATTAATAAGTTTATGTCATATTCTTATTGGTTGTGCAATAATGATAAGAATATTTGAACTATAAAAACAAACATGGCTCATGTACTTAACCACTAGTCTCTAACACCATCATGAAGTAATAATCCTGAGAATTATTTTCTCTACATATGTATTTATGGATTAGATAACGTGTGTCAATTCAGACTTCAATTTTATTATTGACCTATCAGAACTTACCTTTCAATTCAGTGTGATTAAACCGGAAGTAAGACAGTCTAGCGAAATTCTTAGGCACTTGGAGGTGTAAAAACATCTTTTTCTTCGAATGAACGGCATTGGAACGGAAAGAAACCGTACATATATTGAAAGTAAGGTATATGTGAACGATTCATCGCGTCAGGCCGTTTGAGAAACGCCCACAATAATCCAAACCCGAATTTGGCTCAAAAAGAGTGTCCTACCCTTCCTTTTTTATACATGTACATACTATATATTTACATTAACTTCCAATGCCCGTGATTAAATACATCACATAGGAATGAGACATTTCTCACCTTTACCCTTACTTCCGCTACATCATTCTCATTAATACAGACTGAGTCAAATTGAGCAAAGACAAACATTGATTGATTGATTGATTGTATGTTGTTTAACGTCCCTCTCGAGAATATTTCACTCATATGAAGACGTCACTACTGCCAGTGAAGGGCTGCAAAATTTCGGCCTATGCTCGGCGCTTATGGCCTTTGAGCAGGGAGGGATCTTTATCGTACCACACCTGCTGTGACACGGGACCTCGGTTTCTGCAGTCTCATCCGAAGGATCGTCCCATTTAGTCGCCAACAACGACAAGCAAGGGGTACTGAAGATCTATTCTAACCCGGATCCCCACTGGAGGACAGAGCAATATTGAATAATTGAAGTGAGTAATCTTGAGTTGATCAAATTTTGCTATAATTGTACGTGATTTCATTGTTCTTTGTAAAATAGCCAATCATTTGAACTGATCATTGTCTCAAATCATTTTACTGCCAATCACTGTTCAATATCTCGGAATAAAGCCGAGAGGACCCACATCGCTAAAATATTTTGAGCAAGTAGCTCAGTCTAAATTGAGAAACCACGGTTGCACGCTACAAAGTCTAAAAAGGGTGCTTGTGCAATTAAAAAAAGTTTGAGTACGAGCTCGAAAACTGGAGTAAGTACTCCTAGGAGTAAATACTCGAAATGTTTTATAACCTTAGAATCTGACCACGTACTCCTAAGAGTACGATTTTGAAGCTAGAGTTGAAGTTGGAGCCCGAGCCAACTTTTATAATCTCCTAGCATGAGGTATGGATATTAATACCCCACCCCCTTATGATAATTATTTTTGTAGCAATAATTTCTCTGAAATGTGTGAATTCCCTGTCAATCTTATCCCTCTTTCGATTTATGTAATCGTTTCACGCTTTTTGCAAGCTTTAGAGATTGGCCTTCTACCGGTATAATAAGATACACGTGTATTTTCTATGACGACGAAACTTTAGAAGATAATGTAATGCGGAAATAAATCTATGAAATGTCAATATCCAAAGCATGTCTAATGGTCCATAAAATTTAATGAAGTAGAAAGTAATCTGAAATTTGTTGATTTTACAGCTAAATGTGTATTAAAACATCAAAATTAAACAATGACTACGCATATAGCTCAACGTCCGTAGTCTAAAAATATTACTGGCCCTTAATTACCGATATCAGCTGAAGGAATTTAAAAAAAAAAAATTATGTACCATAACCTGTCAAGGTGACTGTCACCTATCATTCAAATCAGCCCTTTATCGACATTCAGTCTTTTATAAACGCCCGAAGTTTTACTTTTGAAATAATTCAGAGCTGCTGCCATGCAGAGAGGAATATCTCTTACCGGTTTTGATAATATCAGAGAACTTTACGAAAATTATCGTTTTAATTGTACCATTATGGAACGGAAAACATTATTGTTAATGGTCCTTGTAAACATCAAAGATCCATTAGCCTACACGCGAACCCGGCATGACACAGAAAGCGAACAGCATCCGGGAACACGTTCTGGGAGATCCAGATCCAATATTCTTCTAGATTCTCATTCAACATGGATTCTTTTCGGTTGTTCTGTATATCACTTTATGTGGTCATTACGCTGTTTATTTTCTTTCTGAATCTCCCTGTTATCATTATTTTAATCAGCGGGCGCTGTATGGGGCGAAAAATCCGGAACGTCCACATCTTGAGTCTGAGTATCACGGATTGTATGGTTAGCACTAGCAGTGTGCTTTTGTTTTTCTCCCTACGTCTTACGGGCGAGGCGAACAACTCCAAAACTTCCGTGCCTTACACAAGGTGCTGGTTTGCTTTGAATTTGTACCTGAGTTGCGTCGTGGCTTCAGTCCTACACCTCTGTTTTATTTGCACAGATCGGTGGTGGATATTGACAAAAAATTATTCATCGGAGCGGACCAAACGAGTATGTCGATTCTGGGTAATCGTCATAGCAACCTGGGTTACTTCAATCATGATAGTGTTTATACCATTTACAGTTTTGCGTCGGGAACATACAATCACCACATGCTCCATTTCAGAACTTTTTTTACAAGATGCCGCTCATAAGATTTTCCAGACTTGGGCCGTCCTTCTCTTCTTGGGTTTGTTTTTCATTATCTCCTCCTGTGGGTGGATGCTACATCGAATTTTGAATGTTCAAAGAACTGTAGTCAACCCAACGTCAAACACAGAAAACAACGTGTTTACCGTCAGTGCACCACGTGTCATTTTCGTGGAGCCACGCTGTAATCAACAGCGCAAAGAATGTAAACGTGTTACTACGTCACAACAACCTTATAGGATCAACGCAAAGCGGTTATCTGTGAGAACAGTGAAACTGGTGTCTCATAGGAAGGCAGTTGTTACCCTGTTAATTCTCGCTGGCTGTCTGCTGTTCTCTTTATCACCCCTCTGTGCTATGTGCTTTTTAATGGGCTGGAGACATACATTAGAAGGTGGTAATAAGGATGTTGTTTATTTCGTGTGTGTGATGTCCACCCTGAATTCGGCCTTTAACCCCCTGGTATATGCTTTTAGGGTAAATGAAGTGAGACAAAACATCAGAGCACTGAAGGAGAAACTGACTTGTTGTGTTTGTTTACAGTTTGGAAAATTATACGGATTTTGATTGGTACCGATGGTACATTGTACATTTCGTTTTGGAAATATTTAACATATTTAACAAGAATTCGGTTTTAAATTCCATTTCTGAGTACACGGTATTAAAAGATTTGAAATCGCACTACTTACATTTCATGTACATTTTTATATAAGAGTTTTTCTACTGTATATATTTGCTTACAATTAAGATTTTTTAGTCAATTTTGACTTTAAAACGCATTGGAATTCTACTGCCTATGAAGTGCATATTCTCACTCATGAAAATGTCGTCACTGTTAGAGGGTGGAGATAAATTTTCGTGTTTTACGTATAGCTGTGCGCTTTAAGAAGCAATTTGAAGTCGCCTCCCTTGAAATTTACTTGGACT
The DNA here is from genome assembly GCF_947568905.1 of Ostrea edulis. Taxonomy (NCBI): domain Eukaryota; kingdom Metazoa; phylum Mollusca; class Bivalvia; order Ostreida; family Ostreidae; genus Ostrea; species Ostrea edulis. Next base: position 45,058,889 of record NC_079172.1, read on the forward strand.
AAGATGAAAAAAAAAACAACCTGTGTGACTCATTCAAATACGAGACAATAACTCTCAGGTCCTGGTGGACAGATTTGGCCAAAAGACGCAATTGGGCGGATCCGAGATCGGATATGTTGGTAGCAATTATTATCGACCGCATAGATTATTTCGCAGTATTTTCTTTACTGTCACACAAATCACGCCAACATACGCGTTAGAGCTTCATGAAAATAGTGCCGGCGTGTGAAGCGCTGTGATTCATATATACCCTCGTGTATTTTCAAAAATGAAATACAATTCATATACTTACATCTTGTTTTCATTTCTTTAGGAATTCCTAGCCGTTAAAATAGATGTACTATGTTTATAAATATATATACACGCATCGACAGTTACTGCAACACACATGCATTACTTCATAATGGAATGGCTTTGAACTTTATATCTATTCCACTACGGCTCAGAAATATATATAACCGATCGTTTACCTATATACAAAGTAGTTCGAATCTACTATTAATAGTAAATTCAAAGCCAAGCGATGTAACTGCCTGTGATATACGTGTACAGTTACGAATTAGGTCATGGTGACGTCATGGCAGTTTCTGAACTGACGAAAAAGATGAGATGGTAGGAGTATTCTAGATCTATTTTGAAAAAAATTCAAGTATTTAGTTTGATGTTGATGAATTATATTTACTGTTTTGTTTAAACTCTACATATGTGAAAGAGTGCTAACTTGTCTGTGCATGTGTTTCGATCTCGTAATGCAGACGATTGCTTTGTATTGAATGACAAATGTTCTTCTATCAATTATAAATTTGTTGTCCAACATATATTAATTGAATAATGTTTATGATTTTGAAAATGAATTATCAGTTACCGACTTTACTGTTGTATTAGTGAAATACGAAGTACAAACATGTATATGGATTTTCTCATAATCAGTTATTACATGTACATATGAATGTATATCGCAGAATAATGACCGCAGTATTCCTTAGAAATAACAGTAAGATGCTGAACTTTTCACCATGAGGTGACGGAGATCATCAGTATGTATGATTATATAGCCTGTTTACAAGATCATAGAGGGTGAACTCGATTTCGTTAGAGAAAACGTGTAACCAATCGGAGTGACCAGAGGTCAAATATTTGTTTACAATGTTTACAAGAAAGGAAAAAAGGAAATTAAAATTATGCAAACACTTTGAGGTGAAGTTGGATATGCAATGTTAAATTGCAGGTTTCTCGAGGAAAGAGTTGAGTTGGTTTTGAGTATGAATTGAAAGTCAATGTCAATAGTGCAGATTTTAAAGATATAACAAGGGCAAGGAATGTTAAAGGATGTACGGAGGTATAAATGCGAGGAACAGGGACAGAGTTCTTCAGTAGTCGATACAGAACTTTGTCTCTGCCTTTCATTTATACAAGCAAGATATTTAGTATACTTGTGCATTTCTGGTATATACCTTTTTCAAATTTTCAGATGGTTTATATAATTTTTATGTTAACCTTTTAAATAATGTTTGTAATGTTTTATTGTGTAATGTGTAATATTCATTGTAATCAATAATGATGGAATGTTTGTTTAATAAAATTGAGTAGCCGATAGAGTACTTAATTTGCCCTTGTCTTTCATATATACAGGTTGGATGTGGATAGGTCTACTCCGTTCAACCTGAGAACACAAAGACCCCAATGTTCACCATCGTCTGTTACCCACGGGTGCTTCTCGTCGTTGAGGGAGCGTGCGTGGACTCAAAACCGTGGTTTGCGACGATGGAGGTTTACTTATACATTTCATGTATATTGAATATGCATATTACGCTTTGTGCCATATCTCAGCCGACTTAAAAATACTTCTTCCCCAATTTATCATTTGAGCAATTCTGAAATCTAAATCAGTAGTGGGGCGAAATTTGATAATTTATGATAAGTGGTGAGAGAATCCTAACTTTGTGTTCATGGACGTCGTTCCAGCGATTGAAGAAAAGTTTTACAAACCTTTCCTTTGGAACCAAAAAATGGATTTATCCAGACTTGAGTTGCTCAGAAATACTTTATAATCCAGCAACATATCAGCCAGATTTTACATCTACCCCGGCATCAGTAGAGTACCCAATGGTATCCCAAAAATATCCGTCGGTGGCTATTTATAGCCACTGTCTTATGCTGCCGCTGCAGTGGGTGTTCCGGGATGTCAAGTAATCTGAGTTGTTTTTATTATAAAAATTAAATGTTTATGATTGTAAACAGTTTTTGAAGTCTTTCCAATGACATTTTGTGTTTGTGCTGTATACGCAAAGATGACTCCCAATTACTGATATGTTACATTCCTCGATTGATACATATTCATAAGATAACGGCGTTGTCATCGACAAGAATACCGCACATGCACTGAATGATTCATCCATAATGGTGTTATATATGTACAGTTTTAACTGGCTAGATAAGCATACAGCATGGTTTCGTTAGTGAAACTGAGTAAGTAAACAAGAATACTTAGAATAAAAGTATTATAATTGTACATAAAGGGTTTGACTATTGAAAAAAACTGTAAGGGTGAAATACGAAGACTTACATGTATGTAATCAAGAAAAGTGTCAAGGGCGGTAATGAGATAAAGTATGGACCATAGGTATTTCCCTCGGAAGTCCAGGCGTAGGCCTGCACAATAATCGGCGCCTTTGAAGCTGGGGTTTCTGCGTCGGCCTTTGAAAGTCCTCCGTGTAACACGGAGTAAAAAAAAATATTCTCTGAATATAATGCACAGTAAATTTTCTTGCAAAATACAATTAAAATATTGATTATCTAAATTATAAAGATCTATTTTCATTGGCCAATTTCAAATTGTTTGAATGAGGTGATTTCGTGTTCCAACTTAATTTTCAAATTCTCTTTGTAATAGTAGTAATTCATATTGATATTAATTTCCGTTGGTCTTAGTACGATAGGTGTTTTCTGTTTATTGATTTGTTTATTTAATTGAGAGTATCAATGATAGCTCAAATTCTATAACTTTGAATTTGATATTGTTCACATTATACAAGGCGACGAATTTTCTTCAGCAAAAGATAATTGAAAAAGATGTTAGGTGCGTGGACAGTTCAAATCAAAATGGAAACAATCGGTCAACGATGTCAAGACAATTGCTTTGTGTCACTTCATTTGATTTCAAGAGGAGGGGAATTCCACTCATTTATAAGAGCTGATATACAAATGAATTTTTATAGATTTGACGTTTACATATAGGTATTTTGTAATTTAGAGTGTTTCTTGTGTTGTACTTTTACCAGAAAATTTTCTCTAAAATAATTTGAAGTGTAATTATTATTTACTTAATAATGCATTGTTTTTATTAGTATTGTTTTTCGACTTATGTGAAGCGGTTCCTAACTTGTTTCCAAATAAATACATGTAGATTCTCTCGATGCTAAAACAAGTTCATCCTGTAACTATTCTTCCTGTAATTAGTAGAATTTTTCCCTCTTTATTTTGCAGATTCGTTTTGACTTTTTTTTTACACCCTCCCTGATCAAGGCAACTCTAGATAGCTTTTCTATAATTCCAACATCCTATTAGTTTGATTGTTCATTGTTTTGCTGTTTTCCGTCACACTCAACAATTTTTCGGTTATATGGTGGCGCCCAGTTTTTATTGGTGGAAGAGAGAACCCAGATACAATGTACCTGGGAAGAGACTACCGACCTTCCGAAAGTAAACTGCAAAACTTTCTCACTTACCGGCGCGAGCGGGATTCGAACTTGCGCCCACCAGAGGTGAGAGACCGTGTGATTTTGAGCGCGACGCTTTAATCACTCGGCTACGGAGGCAAGACTGCGGAAAATTATTGAATAACGCAATATATGAAAGTAGTTTAAATACATGTTTAAGAACTTAATTAATCAATCTTAAGATTACATAACGATATACCATTTGAAAATGAGAATAACAAATGATTTAGTAATGAGAGAAAATAAGATAAAAATGCAAGAAGTCAGGGACATACTCAATTAAATAATATAAAATACAATAAAGTACTTTAAGTCGAAATATCTTGAGAACTTGAATATTCCATTGTATTTAAGATTGTTTATTTTTTAAGCAGTTATGAGGTTTCTCTCTAACAAGATACGTATACTTGCTACAAAGTAGAACAATCTGAGAAATATTTGAGCATATGATCTATGAACATAAGAAATATTTTAAAGATTTCTGATTAGAATAGATTCATTTGATATTTTTTTTTAAGATATGAGAACTTTGAGAGTTTGATAAATCTTTATTGACTGAAAAGTTAGATGATTGAGAAGTTGAAATTACATATACAGATGTATATTTGAGATAATTTGAAGAGTAAAATACATGTACATACAGGAACAAACATGACTAACACACTCTGACTGAGTCAAGATATCTTCTGAAAACTTTAGTATTCAATGATTGATAAGGTTTTATGATTGAGAACTTTGAAACTTCAGCAATTAGAATATACGATGCATTTTTTGTTATATATGAGAAAGGTGAAGATAACGAACATTGATCAATCTCACTTCTATAAGCAATACAAAATAGAGAGTTGGGCAAACATGGACCCCTGGACACACTAGAGGTGGGATCAGGTGCCTAGGAGGAGTAAGCATCCCCTGCCGACCGAACACACCCGCCGTGAGCCCTATATCTTGATCGGGTAAACGGAGTTATCCTTAGTCAAAATCAGTGTGCCAAGAACGGCCTAACAATCGGTATGAAACAAGTCAGACGGCATTTGATCCAATGATAGGTTGTATTGGTAAACTAGATCGTTATAACGACCATAGAATTTGCGAAATGCTACCTTTAAACGAGAATGTTAAAACCCCTGCACCATCGATCAATTTGTTTGTCAGTAGCCTGCCTCGATTTAAAAACTGACCATACGTAGAACAAGCTCTTGCGTATCGAATCAGTTGAGAGATACAAACACCATATACAGGTGATAATGGAATATTGCTAAATAAATATGGGAAGTTGATGAAGGAGATGCTGAAATCATCCCGTTTGTCACAAAGCTGAGTTGTTAGTTTGCCGTTAATATCTATTTCCAATAAAATATCTAAGTATGAAGCAGACGTGGACGACTCTTTGGTGTCCTTTATTTCGAGTTCACAGGGATATATCGAATCGACATATGAATGAAAATTATTATTGTTAATAGATAATACGTCATCGATATATCTAAATGTAGAATTTAAGGCCACAGCAAGATATTTTTTCTTCTCACGTAGAAGTTTTTTAATAAATTCTGCTTCATAAGAATATATAAAGAGGTCAGCTAACAAAGGAGCACAATTCGTGCCCATGGGAATTCCAACAGACTGTTGGAAGACCTGATCACCAAAGAGCACGAAGATATTGTCAATGAGGAACTCTAGGATATTTTTTATTTCAACTTCAGATTACTTGTGCGTGGACTCAGAGTGGTGTTTAACAAAGTAGTTTTTTTTTTAATGACTGATCACTAGATATGAATATTTTCGTTTTCCTTCTTTTTTGGAAGAAGCAACTGTCTATAATATCAAAATGCCTAGTCTTTAATTCATCGTGAGGAATTGTAGTGTAAAGTATACATTTTAATGTTTTAAATTTGAGAAGTTTTGCGATTTCAAATTTACTAAAAGTTCTTAAAAATTTTATAGCATCCAGATTTGATTTACACCACTTCTGGTATATGTAGTCGTACAGTACGTTTGAAGTTTCTCCTCCACAACTGTTAATATTTTCGTGAGGAGCAAAGATAGGGGCTTGGTAGAACACTTACTGTATCCAGCAATGTATCTTTGTGGTTTTTGTTAATGAAGTTTAGGAATCCAGTATAGGTACGGTTCATATGGATTCATAAGAAATTGAGAACTATTTCAAACACATGGGACATATCTGAGATACCTTTTCATAACTTCACCAATCTATTATAATTCATTTTGAAATAACATGACAGACAACGATTTGAAAATTAAAAATCCATATAAGAATATCTTAAGCACATGATGAACAACTCATTTGAAATATCTTTTTTTTTTTTTTTTTAAAAAAACAAGTCTATAAATATGATAATCCTATTTATCAGGTAATTATATCATGAAATTAAAAAAAAGTTCATTATCTTCACCTGTAATAAGAAAAATAACATCCGTGTTTCTTCTCAGTTTGATATTTATTCTTTTCTTAAATGACACAGCATGCTAGAATTATATGGCTATTTCAAAATGGATAGGTTACGACTTTGATAAAAAGGTGAAGATAACGAACAGTGATTAATCTCATAACTCATAAGATATACAAATTAAGAGTTAGAAACACGGACCCCTGGGTATACCAGATGTGGGACCAAGTGCCCTGGAGGAGCAAACATTCCCTGTCGACCGGTCACACCTGCCGTGATTCCTATATCTTGATCAGGTAAACTGAGTAATCCCCAGTCAAAAATCAGTAGGAAAAGAACGACCTAACAATGTGGTATGAAATACGTCAGGCAACATTTGACCCATTGGCAGGTTGTTTAATATACCGTTCTTTATTTTACGAAGTGATCGTTCTCAAAGTTCTGAAATATATTCCTATAAGATCAAGAGGAAAACAGTGCATGGATGTGTGCTTCGTGTTCCTTTTATTCTCCCATGAGAAATTAAATTTCTCATTTACAAAGCATGATCTTGGGAACTGCATTTTTAAACTATGTGTACCTGTTTCTTCTATTGGATTCAATAAACTCTATGAACTCGTTTATCTTGTTTTACCATTACTGAATTATTATTAGAAAATGAATTACTATCAATGTCTCCTCATTCAGGCAGTTACTATTGTAAGGTCACCTTTGCTAAGCTTTTCCCAACCCACGCCACCATTTATCAATACTATCAGTACTTTGATTTGTATAGGGAACACGCACGCCTCGGACGACGAAAGAGTTGTCAGAACGGTCACTCACGAAGATATATCTACGACATAGTACACCAAACTAACCGTTCAGCAACCTGATTCATTGTCGGGAGCGGATCAACGCTTCGGGCTCACGCCAACGGCATCATTTTCTCCTCTAGCCACACCGACTGGGAGTGTTCAACATTAATGTCTAAGTCAGTTATGGGGCGTTTGTTAAAACAGCAAATCTATATATTGATACAATCCTTATTAATTCTCTTTTATTCCTGTTGATTTGACAACACAATGTTCAATAAATCTTGTCGATATTTCCCAAGTTAGACAACTTGAAACGGACATGTTGGAGGGCTCCGAATAATTTAATTCAAATTCACAATCTGCATAATAATATTTATAAAAATACATACATATACATGTATATAATAATGTCTTTTACACATCAACAGAACAAATATAAGAAAATAATTATTATTTATTTATTGCTGATAAACTTTTATAAAACCTTTCTGCCCTTTTTTTTTTTTTCGGAAATAAGTCAATCGGACGGGTGTGGTATTCAATAATATGTTCACTATACAAATATCCGATTTGAGTGGGTATTTTAAAGCGTTCTTAGTAATTATACCACCCTTGTCTGACTATAATACTGATTGATAACGTGTCGACTGTTATGGAGCTGTGTATTATTTCTGTAGCATGCTGTTTATTTGTTGTGATTCTTGCAGCTGTGAAACTCTATGAACTCTCAATCAAGAGACCTTTTGTGTCGAATGTCAAACTCGATGGAAAGACAGTGATTGTTACTGGAGCAAATACTGGTAGGTTGTAACTCGTATTATTTGCGTTCTATATGAAAAACTGTTAAAGCTTTTGTATACGTATACCATGCAGATAGTAATTTGATGGGATCGGGCAGCAGGCTTAGCCTATAACTAACTAACTAACTAACTATATTTTATTTCCAGTCAAGGGCCCTCAAGGGGCAGCATGAAAATACATACAAATAATGTACATATACATATACAAGTAAAGAAAGAAGTGATTACATAACACATGGTTATATACAAATACAGTGTCATATATTGTTCAAAATAAATTATGATGACAGGGTTGTCACTAATCCGATATTCCTCTGACTCTTACCCCCGCTTTTATATTGTGCACATGTCACAATATAAAAGCGGGGGTAAGTGTAAGAGGAATCTTGGATTAGGTTGTCACTAACGCAAGAATCTACATCGCACGCGTCCTAGACAGACACAGGCGCATAAGTTTCATGGATTTTGTAATAGCATAGCTTGCTGAGTCTATGAAACAAGTGGTCCTAGATGCAGAAAATTCGTTTCAGACTCAAAGATGTCTAATATCACGAGTCCCACAAACGCGTTCCCGACTCAAGTAAAAAAATCATACCAATATACATTTTTCTACAAGCTGTTATTGTGTATTATTTAAAAACCAAAGATGGCAAAACCTATGTAACATTTTATGCTCTGGTGAACCCAGAGATAATACCACTGAGTTTGATGTGCACCAGTTAGTTGTCTGTTTAGTGTCAGTCATAATGGTATATTGTACATCCACTGCTCGATTCACTTGTAGAGATGATTGCAACATTTTCATCAATCGCGTATATATCCTTTCATCTGGCTTCATTTTTTTCGGACCAAAGTTTTTCCAAATACTAGAAGATTTTGCATTTTTATTTGACTTGATATCGAAGTGTAATTGGCAGAAATGGTAATTAAAACACATGAACATTAAAAAACAATTTTTATGTTAAATCTACCTTATCTTAAATGTTTCTTTATGAAATGTAATGTTTTATATTGATTTTTTAAATTTTGATATGCTTTATTATTAATAATCAAAATTATCAAATTATCAGTTTTTAAACTTCATACATTTTACTGATTGAACAGTTGAATTGTTAGATATACCATTCATAACATCACTACAAAGGGATGATATAAAGTGAGTGACAGCATATGCAATATATTGATGTTAATTGTTTCTTTAATTATTTTCGTAAGATACATGTATATTTTTGCTTGGTGTCAATTTTATTAATATAATTTTTTTTAAAGAGTTATCAGACTTGAATATACCGATATTTGGTCTTGTGTAACTCAAAACATACTGGCACCAGAAAAATACCTGTATATCAGTAATACTTATATCATAAATCATGAATCTGGGACTCCGGGCCTTGAGAAATTCCTTAAGACTACCCTGATGATTTTTTGAACAAAGTCCGTAATCAATCAATCATATAATGAAAAACAATACATTACACTTTGAACATTTCAGTTTTGTGTTTTACTATTAGGGTTGGGATTTTGGACAGCACTAGACTTGGCAAGCAGAGGGGCTCGAGTCATTCTAGCCTGCAGAAACTTACAAAAGGCCGAGGACGCAAGAAAGAAAATCCTGAAGGAACTACAGAGTAATTGTGATGTCATAGTCAGACACTTGGATCTGAGCTCCATGAAGTCTGTAAGACAGTTTGTTCGAGAGACATTTGAACAGGAATCGAGATTAGATATTCTTATCAACAATGCTGCAGTATCAGGTGCTTTAAATGTATTTTAGAAAATTTATCATGCATTTTATGATGTAATTTAAATTTTTCTATGTTCTTTGTGGATTTTGCCCGCAGTTCCTGCTGATCCTGTATATAGGCAGCTCAGATTGTGAATCTCGATATAAATATTTTCTCTGGTAATTAGTTGGTACATGTATTGCTCTAAATAATCATATTGAAGTGAGTGTGCTTTCCAATATTAACTATTACATGTAAGTCTATTTTATGATTATGGATGGTATTAATTTATCACATATTTCTTTAAATTGTTAAAGTTAGAGAATTGGATGCATGGGGTTACTATGAATATAATTCTGATAACTCTTTTGTGTATAGGTATACCCAAAACAATAACAGAGGAGGGTTTAGAATACTCTTATGCTACAAACTATATTGGACCTTTTCATCTCACAAATCTCTTACTGGGTAAGACAATATCAGTGTTTTCTTGGATCAATGTTTAAACTGTAATGTTCACAGTGGTATATTTCAAATCATCATACATACAATCAGTATTTGATAAAATCTGTAATAAATCATAGTAAAAGTGAAATTATGCATTCAGTGCAGACTTTGAATTGTTTAATTACATATTACATCATATATATAATCATCATTTAAGGTTGTTCTACATCTATACACAGTAATGAGTGTTACTCAGTAGTACTGCCATTTAGGGACCTCTGATTTAAAAAACCAGTTATTTTTTAATGTAATTGAACGAGTAATTTTTTTAATTCCATGTATATGGTTGATGTGTGATGCAGAATTTCACTGCCTGTTCTTCAAGATGACTCATTATAGTCTTTTTTTTCTTCAGTTTGACATCCGAACGCTTTTGTTTTCACGGTGATCTATGTTTATCATCGGGAATTCCCCATTTCCCTGATACTTGATATTTCTAAGATAGTCATATAACTATACATAAAATTTCATCGTGGTCCAAGGATGGCATCCATAAAAAATTATTGAATACAATTTAGAAATGTTAAAAATTTATATTTTTACCATACTGCATCCGGTTTCAATCCATATATAATTATGCTCAAGCTGTTTCCTGCACAACACTGGATATGGATATTGATAGTATGATGCCTTATCAAAGTATTGCCAAAGTTTTATTTCATAAATATAAAATTAGATTTTCAAGGATTGACAGGACCAAACCATGCAATGTTTTGCTTTAGATCATTGTTGAAAGTTATAAATAAATATATTTCCCATGTGAAAAAAAATTCAGAAAGGTTGGGTGGAAAATGTATAATTCTAAGTAAGTTATATCTGAAATTAATTATTTTAGATAGATATATATATACATGTACATATGGTAAACAATATTCTGTGGCCAGATTTGCAAAATGATTAATTTACTAATCAGATAGTTCATCTTTACTGTGTTTTTTTTTTTTAAAGACTTGTTGAAAAATTCAGCACCCAGTAGGATTGTGAATCTGACATCAGTAATGAATACTTTTGGACATTTGAATTGTGATGATCTACAGGCCAAGGGTCACTATGATCCTTTTTCTGCTTACAAGAACACAAAACTGATGAATGTTTTATTTACCAAGGAGCTTGCTAGACGACTGGAGGGAACAGGTATGCACATGTAATACATACACATAATGCACTAAATATCAGACCATCCTAACACTCTCAAGAAGAGGAGTGTGTACACATGAACTGTAACACTATCAAGAACTAGAGCGTGACTGTACTGTCTGAACTCAGGGTAAGGAGGGTAAGGATGCACTAGCTGATACTATGGAAAACCAACTTCATTAAAAAATCTTTTTTTCACATTATTTGTCCCAAAATTTGTATGCCCTTGTCTGGAGATGAAGGAGTATATAGTTTTTGGTCTGTCTGTTTGTTTGTCTACAAACACTTTTAAATCTTGGTCATAACTTTTAAGTGAATGGTGATAGGGCTTTCATATTGCATATGTGTATTCATGTACCTTACCTTTGGTGCCAACATTTTTGACTTGTGATCTTGATCTTGGAGTTTGACTTACTTATGAAAAACTTTAGTCTTGAACATTATCAACTTTGCTGCCACACGATGGCATTACTGTGTTCTTTTAAAAAGAAATGAAGGATACATTATTATCAAATTGTACCACTTGAGATTCTATTTGCATTGTTGTATGGAAGGATATCATATAGGCCTAGTATGTATATGCATTTATTGAGAATTAGGTAAAATGGAAAAAAATAGAATATAGCACAAGAACAATTGCCAATCAATAAAATGGAGGTCACACACTGAATTAATATTTTCAAGAAACGCATGTAAACAATAGCATCTAGTAAAGTTGTAAATGAGACTTTTTTTAAAATAAGGGCTGTTCCATTAAAACATATGAGGTACCCGGGGACGGCAATTAAAAAAAAATCTATGGGTGCTTGTCATTGGTAGAAAATTGCATATATGGTGGGTACCTACTGCCGGGAAACTGCATCTGTGGGTGGTTGTTTTGATAAAATCTTTATTTTTTTTACCGAAACTGAGAGGAATGCAACAAGAGAAGGGAAGGGTTGAAAGTAGAGTGTGAAACAAACGCCGTTTTCTGTCTTCATTTTATCTCGGTCGATGAGGTTCCGCGATCCGGTTATCGTTTCCAGTTTGACTCTTAAAATTATAGCGACCGGAAATTAGGATTATCTCCCTTGTCCAAAATGGAAAACGAAACGTGCTCGTGGTCCATTGAAACGGTTTTTGATTTTTTTCTAGCTGCAATAATGTAGCCCTATCCAATTTTTTTTATTCTGACGTTTTCGGGATGAGGCTACAATTCCATAGGATCTCCGTAATGGTGCAAAATAATTTTATGAATAACCGATAATAAACTCTGCACTGTGTATTAGTCCCAAATGTTGTTTACACTTACACCAAAAGGAGTACCAACTTTGTGCTCGGGCATGTCTAATAAAGGTGTTTTTCATTAAATATAATGTACAGCATGCAAAATTCTTCGTCTGCTCGGCCATTCTTGTTATCGCTAAATCTCGTAGGTGGATCTAATGAAAAAGCTAAACATTGACAATCCGCGCGAAAATGTAGTTACTTGAGCCACTTCGACAAAGAAAGGAAAAATCATATTGTTGCAGAAAGAATTTACACTCTGCTGTTCGGTTTTTAACTTGATATTAAATTGAAACCTTTTCAATACCGACGAAATAGCTTTCGCCTCCATACTTGTCCATTGATGTAAATACTACTTTATATGACATATGCAAATGACTTGACAATCGGAAGTTGAAACTTCAGTACATCAAACATGGCGTACAAATATGAATCGAGAAATTGGAATTTCTCGAAATTGTTGAAAACGGTAGAATAGAGCCTCACAAATCTTACGTTGCAGGTTGTAAATTTATATATTGACTAAGAAACATAGAATACCATTTTATTTACGTAAAGATACACATTTTCTTGTTTTTTAATACTCAAAATACCAGTCAATTTTAAAACTTTTAATAGTTGTTTTTGAACATTTACAATACTAGACTTTTTATGAACAGGTAGACTTATAAAATTAATTTAGTTCATCATGTTTAAGAAAGACAGTCTTGATAAAATAAATTGATGGTTCTATGATCAAGCTTCATTGATGGCCAGTTATTTGAATGGTGATGACACCCAAGATACTCTTCTCTTTACTATCATGCTTGGGAACATCAGAAAATAGACCTCTATTCAGGGGAAATAAATAGTCATTCATACATACTGAATTTAAAGAAAAAGTGTATTTCACATTTATTTCACTTCTATGGGTGGTGCCGCATTATCTAAAATTGCTTCTGTGAGTGGTCCCTCATTACATTTTTATGCTTCTATGGGTGGTTACCCAAATTTTAAAGTGCCTTCCCCGGGTACCTCATATGTTTTAATGGAACAGCCCTAAGTAAACTACATGCATCTACAGGCTGGGGCTTTACAATCTAATGTTACTGGTAATTCATATTACTAGACCATTTACTGGTACATTGTTACAATTTTGATTTGAATTAATCGATATTTTTCATTCAATGAATTTATATTTTAATTAGATTTCATTCTGAAGTTTCTTTATAAGTCAGTTAATTTTCTCTTTGATTAAGGTAGCTCCACTCTCATGTAATTTATCAATATCAATGGTTCAAGGTAGAAAAAAGTGATTGATTTGCATTTAATTAATATAGTTTAATTCAATCATAAATCGAAGAAAAATATGTTGCCACCTTTTTAAAAATGTCAGGGTGACATACATATACATAAACAGATGTACACGTATAGGTCCTCTGGAGAATAATAAAACTGATACGGAGACAACACCAATGTTGGTGAAGGGCTGCAAAATTTAGGCCTACACTTGGCGCTTGTGTCTTTTGAGCAAGGAGTGATCTTTATTGTCACATGCCACACCTGCTGTGACACGGGACCTCAGTTTTTTGTGGTCTCATCTGAAGGACCGCCCCATTTAATCGCCTCTTATGATAAGCAAGGGGTACTGAGGACCTAATCTAACCAGGATCCCCATGGGGGTTAACATCAGAAAATCACACATTTTTTATTAAACAGGAAAATAGAAATACATAAAAACTGGATAAAATGACAAAATTTGTTAATTTCAACAGTTTTAAAAAAGAACTACTACTTCACAAATATGTATCAATCAATTGTGGATATCGAGAAATCATTGTATAATAGACATACAATGGAGAGAAATTACCAACAAAGGAGTTATTGTCCTTGACAACATTTTTCGCTCACCTGAGCGAAAAATAGTACAAATTGAAGTTTGCTAAAATCATGACCCCCCAGGATAATATGGGGCCGCAATAGGGTATCAAAGTTTTACATACAAATATATAGGGAAAATGTTTTAAAATCTTCTCAAAAACAACTGGGCCAGGAAAGTTGAAATTTACATGAAAGCTTCCTGACATAGTGCAGATTCAAGTTTGTTAAAATCATGGCACCCGGGGGTAAGACGAGGCGACAATAGGGGATCAATTTTTACATACAGATATATAGGGAAAATCATTAAAAATCTTCTGAAGAAAAATCACTGGGCCAGAAAAGTTTACATTCACATGAAAGCTTCCAGACATAGTCCAGATTCAATTTTGAAAAAATCATGGCCCCCGGGAGTAGGTTGGGGTCACAATAGGGATCAAAGTTTTACATGTGAATATATAGGGAAAATCTTTAAATATGAGCCAAGGTGACTCAGGTGAGCGATGTGGCCCATGGGCCTCTTGTTTTTAATATGATAGATAATATTGATTATTTATAGAATGTATGTACACATTTTAGTATCAAATTGTTTACCAAATTCTCTTATTATATCCAGTAAACCCCTAAAAGATAGACATATGTATTTCTATCATGCACACAGTCTTATGTAGGTACATATGTAATTCCGTACTTGCATTATTATCTGAAAAAAGTATAGGAAAGTGTATCATTTTCATTTATTAGAGTTCAAGCTAATGAATGATCAAATAAAATATGTAGGTCATCGCAATTTTTAAGATGCACGACATACATAAACACAATCATATATCAATTTCAGAAAATTGCAATTTTCCTTAAACAGCATTATTAAAATTTCACAAAAACTAGTTATAATGATATAATAGTATTCATAACAATTTTATGAAACTTTCTGTACAAAGTATACAAAAATATGCAAAATAAAAGAAATCTATTGCATAATAAACTTGATAAAGAAACAGAGTTTTTGTCCTTGGATTCAATATTTTAAAACATATACCGGTAATTAATTATTCAACTATAACTTAGATTTTTGAAATATTTTATGTTTAACAAGATTTTGTTTTACAATGACTATCCGAAAAGACTCCAACAGATTGATGTTCCTATCATGCACAAATCTAAAGAAATCAATAATTTTGCAAAGTCTTATAACGCCACAGGAGGGTGGAATTACTTTTCAAATAAAGATATTACAAAAATCTTTGCGTCACATAATTGTGGAGCTGCCTTAAATCAAACAAGTCATCTGTCATCATAGCTATGTTTAATTCAGTTGTGCCAATTTTTCAAATCAATTACATACATACTGTGAAAGTAAATACCCTGGTTCTATGAAATAATCATTACATCTCTAGACAGTATCATTAACATTACTGTTACTGTTATGACTTTTCAATAAAACATACTTATAACGAACATGCTTATAATGAATTCATGCTTATTGCGAAGTGACATTTATACCTCAGGGCCTATGGGAGGAAAATAACGGAAAAAAATATTGGATATAAAGAAGTTTGGTTATAACAACTGTTTTTCGCTGGGTCTGGAGATTCGCTATAATACTGTGTTCTTTGACCTCTTTATTTCTTTGCACGTAGGTGTAACAACCTCATGTGTTCATCCAGGATTAGCAGCCACGGATATCTTCCGAAGTTTAAGGATTGCCAATATAGTGGGGCCACTTATATCTTTGTTTTTTAAGGTATGTATACCAATAAAAATCTATTTAATGTTGTTTTAAATCTAAATTTATGGAAGTGAGAAAACTTATTATGTAAATGCATAAATACTTATTTTTGAAAATCCCCTTAGGTGATTTTGTGTGGAATGTAACTTTTTCAAATCTCTACATTTGTGACATGTTATCGGGAAATAAGTATGTCTTTTGTTTGATAAAAAGTTTGCCACCGTAAGATTTTCTATAACCTATTTGTTGATACAATTTTATGTGAAGCTTAGGACCTTATCGATAAGCATGCCCCCAACTTCCGTTGTATGGGGAGTAAATGTAGCCCATTGTTCGTATCGCTGATCATTGATATATATATATATATATATATATATATATATATATATATATATTCACAACGTATTTAGTCCCGTGGGGATCCGGGTTAGAATAGGTCCTCAGTACCCCTTGCTTGTCGTATGAGGTGGCTAAATGGGGCGGTCCTTCGGATGAGAAAGCATAAACCGAGGTCCCGTGTCACAGCGGTGTGGCACGATAAAGATCCCTCTCTGTTCAATGGCCATAAGCGCCGAACATAGGTCTAAATTTTGCAGCCCTTCACCGCCAGTGGTGACGTCTCCATATGAGTGAAAAAAATTTCGAGTGGGACGTTAAACAATATAAAAGCAATCATTAAAAAAAAATCGCAACACATATTAAACATGTCATAATTAGAAATAGTTTACTGCACATACCTGACATGAATGCAAACTTCTGAAATAAAGCGAAATTAGATTAGATAACAGAAATTGTAAAGGTACATTTACTTATTGATTAAATTATACATTAAAATGATTTTAATTTCTTGTTTCATTGACAGATGTTGTTTTATACAAACATGGCTCAAATTTTAAATACATACATGTACTGACAAATTGGTGTTTCATTATATCGCCGTACTTAAAAAAAAGTTTTGAAATGATTATTTCACAGTGATATTATTTTCTTTGTAGTTTATTTATATATCATTTATACATGTAGTGACTTCCAGATTAGAGTGGATACATGCATGTCTTTAACTTTCTGCAAAAAAAAAAAAAAAAAAAAAAAAAAATGCAGCGGTAAAACGGTACTTGCATGAAAATGTAAATAAGTAAAACTATTTATCTTTATCTTGTTCCAGTTTGAAAATGTCAGAAAATGGTTCTAATGGGTATATGTACTAGTAACTGCATTCACTTACAGACAGCTAAAGATGGGGCCCAGACCACTATATACTGTGCATTATCAGAAGAAATGCAAGATGCAAAGGGAGAATACATGAGTGACAGTCAGGTGTATGACAAAACAGTGTGGATAAATAAAGACGCTTATGATGAAGGGCTGTGCAAGAAATTATGGGAAACCACTGAAGCCATTTTAGAATCAATTGAAAGTTGATCCAAACCAAGCGATTGATTGGGGGAAAATGAAAGAAAACAATCAGATTTTTTGTGACATAATTTTTCAATTAAAATTAATCTATATTCATTAATGCTGTTTGCGATTGTGATTGTGGATCAGCCCAATTTGCAGTGTGATTTAGTGTAGTTTTAATGCTAGCGTTTTTGTATGTCTTTAATCATCGTATGTAAATCTTTCCGTTTGTTCTGAGGAAAGGACATGTCGTCCTGGGTCATTTTAGTGCCTTTAATAATTCTTGTGTTCATGTTTCAATCATGCTTCAGTTTTAGACACATTTAATATCCCATTCAATGGGATGGAGAAATATGAGTTGTCATACCTACATGTACAATGTATACTGGATTCCTAAACTTCATAAAAAAAAAATCTTACAAAGAAAGATACACTGCTGGATCAAGCAAATATTAACAGCTGTGTAGGAGAAACTTCTAACGTACTGTGCCACAACATATGCCAGAAGTGGTGTAAATCAAATATGGATTCTAAAAAAATTCTAAAGACATTCTAGTAAATTTTATATTGTAAATTTAAACTTTTCTCAAATCAACAACATCAAAACTTTTTTTTTACACTTTACACGATCATTCCTCGTGATACATAAAAGACTAGACTTTTTTACATCATAGACAGTTGAAACAAAAATGGAGATGGGAAATATTTGTTTTTAGTGATCAGTCACTCAAAACATTATCTTGTTAAACATCACTCTGATTCCACGCACAAGTACCCTGAAGTTGAAACTAAAAAAATATGCTGGAGTTTCTCATTGACAATATCTTCATAGTCTTTGGTGATTAGGTCTTCCAGCAGTCTGTTGGAATTCCCATGGGCACGAATTGTGCTCCTTTGTTAGCTAACATGTTTTTATATTCTTATGAAGCAGAGTTTATTCAAATGCTTATACAGTAGATGAAAAAATCTCTTGCTGTGGTCCCCTGGGGATCCGGGTTAGAATAGGTCCTCATACCCATTGCTTGTCGTAAAAGGCGACTAAAGGGGTGGCCCTTCGGATGAGACCTCAAAAGCGGAGGTCCCGTGTCACAGCAGGTGTGGCACGATAAAGATCCCTCCTTGCTCAAAGATCGTAATTTTAGCGCCGAGCATAGGCCTAAATTTTGCAGCCCTTCACCGACAATGATGACGTCTCTATATAGGTGAAAAATTCTCGAGAGACCCGTTAAACAATATTCAATCAATTAATATCTTGCTGTGGCCTTCAACTCGACATTTAGATGTATCGACGACGTTTTATTTATTAATAATAATCATTTTCATTCATATGTTGATTCGATATACATGTATCCCTGTGAACTGGAGATAAAATACACTACGGAGTCCTTTACATCTGCTTTGTAATGAGATATTTTATTAACTAACAACTTAACTTTACATTTTATTGAAATTGAATTGTACACTACTTGACAATGTCCAAGAAATCAGGCCACTGTTTATACTATATACACATGTAGGCTTTTCTGTTTGTTCATTCATATAGTGTATTGTTTTCGATTATTGCGTTTGACGAGAAGAAACGACATGTACCCATAATGTTGCCCTTATTGTCGCACTGGACAAAAATACTACACTTAGAAACACATTCGCAATACCTAGTTTCAATTTTTTTTTTTAAAAATTGTGAATAACCGTTCATTTTGTCTTTCGTCAACTATTCGGCATGACGGATTACAATTGATCTAATTTTCAATATGGAGAGAGACCCTTTATGTAACATAAGGAACATTTAATTTGGAGCTCCATTTGACTTCCTAATAATCAATTTACTTTATATGAAATCAATAGATATAACATAACTAATACACACAATTATTCAAAAATAGCTCTTAATTTCATTTGAATTTAAGATATTGTTCATTCAATTCATGTGCGCAACAATTCAAATCCGCAACTAAAAAGTCTTTCATTGCAATATTTGTGATTCCCCGCGCATGCGCGGGGTTTCATTTAGTATATATTTATATTTTGGTGCCACGTATTTTCCCCCACGCGTAATATATACATGTTGGACATGGAAAAACGCGTATTTACCCCCCCCCCCACCCCCCCCCACCCCCCCCCCCCCCCCCGTAAATAACCGCTTTTACTGTATTTCATCAGAACAAATGAAGAGTAACATGTATGACTGGCAGAGGAAGAGAGTAATATATGTTTTGATCATAATGTTTCTAATTAGACTGCAAATATTGTGTTGATGTGCAATTTTTTATATCCTGTTACGTTTCCTTCGTATTTGTTCAAATCGGCCAAGTAAACGTTATCTAACACCGCAGTACGACATGTATGAGAAATTACCTTGTTGTTATCTCTAGAGTTTATCGTTTATTTAAAGATCATTAGGTTTCCAAGATGGAACGACTATATCGAGACTTTCTTTTTGTTATCCTTGCGTTTGTTGTGGTGACTTGTATGATTAATATTTCTTCCGTATTTCGGTGCACGTCTTCAAAGCAAGATTCTTCTAATGTACTACCATGTGTTGTGTCTCCTATGTCGTGTACATCACATTCAGACAGTGCAAACCAGAGGGCGCCCTTATCGAACTTGACACTGGTGTGGGACGCGACATCAGGTGAAGATAGAATTGAACAACAAATTAATTATAAACCGGAAGTAGACCTTTCCCGTAATAGGATTATTTTGATAACTGGAAGTGGTGATTTTGACGTTCCCAGGGGACAGGAAAAGTTTATTCAAGACGGTTGTTCCATTAAAAACTGTGAAATCCACAGGGATGACAAACAGAAAGTGAAAGTCGATGCAAGACTGTTCAACATGATGATATCTTATAATGAATTATCAATAATTAAAAGAAAACCTGGAGAGATATGGATTATGTATATACTGGAGGGACCCCTGGCTACAAATGATTATGTACTATTAGGTGATGTGTTTAATTGGACAGCTTCATTTCGTCACGATTCTACTATTGTGACACCATATGAAAAATGGTTACCATACACGAACAAAAAGAATCAAACTCTTAAAAACTACGCAGCTGGGAAGAAGAAAATGGCAGCCATTTTTGTATCTAACTGCGACACCAGCAATAATAGAATGGGTTATGTCAATGAATTGCAAAAGTACCTGTCTGTTGATGTATACGGTGCTTGTGGATTTAAACAATGTGATAGGTCTTCAGAACTCCATTGTTTTGAAATGCTCAGAAAGGATTACAAATTCTATTTAGCTTTTGAGAATTCCAACTGCAGAGACTATATAACAGAAAAGTTTTTCCGGAATGCTCTGATGTAAGTACAAGCAGTTTCGAATAATACAAAATTGTGGGGAAAAAGCATAACATTTTATGTTCATCACGATTTTCATGGTTTGGTTCAGATTGTATGATTACTTAACATTATTGCTTTCTCCATCAGAATTACGAGATTGGCTCAGAGAGCATGCTTCTTTATCCACTTTTTATGGTGGTTTCCTGCCACCCATCATCTTTGTTTCATTCAACAGTTCTCTTATTTCCGATACGAATCGCCTACTATACTAATTTTGGTTTATAGTTTATGGTTAATCTGTAGCTTTATTTTATGTTAAACTTTCAGAGCCCACAACCACAATCTAAACTCAAAGTATTTGTTAGCAGACGTCACATCTACCATTGGTACAAAAATTGAAAAATACACTCATAACTTCTAGTACATCTTACTAACAATCGATCACATGAACCGTATATTTATATAAATAAATATATTTATTATTCCTAACAGAAGCCATGTGATATCATACAGCACTTTATTAGGGTGTAAAATTTGAAGAATTCAATCGATAGATACATCCCTTTATCATATACTTGGTAATGATTATGCAGATTTCGCACTGCGCGATACAGGTAAAGTCACAATAGCCGATATCAACGACCGGTCCGAAAACCCATATCACATACCTGTATGATCAGACCGGCGTGCAAAAATGCAAACCAAACCGGAAATTACGTATTCGCTCGTAACAATCAACATATCAACGTTTTCACCATGATATACCGATATAATGTATCAAAGTTTTTACTGTAGTAAATCAATGTTTGAGAGTTTTTAATCATAGTTAGATTAATTATAATTAATGTATCACTTAATGCTATCGTTAATCAATGTATCAAGGTTTTACTATAGTAACGTAATGTACCAAATAGTCCTTTATGTACCTTTGAAATGCTATTACGCAACCCGCATGCCATAAAAAGAATAGTACTCGCATCTGGTGCATCAAAATTGGTACCGTATAAGTTTCACATAAGATCAGCTTCCGAACTCTGTATCAAAATTTTAGGGGGAAAAAATCATAAACACTATATACCGTGTATATACAATATCTAACCATGAAGAAGTCCGCTACATGATGAATAGAATAGCATTTGGCCCTCGGACTGATATGACATGATATGGATTTTAGCATCTATTATTCTTTATATAATTCTGATGGCTGTAAACTTTGCGATATACATGTAGAAATATATTTATTGTATAGTTTAATATTTTCCCTATAGATTTATAGAGAACACCGATGTTTCTGAATAGGTTATTGACAAAATGTCGGGAAATTTATCTGCCCTCGATCGTTACGCGGAAGAGGATCTCGCAAGATAGATCCCCGTTACCACGCAACGATTTTAGGCAGATATAATTCCTGATATTTAGTTAATGATATAGTAATACGTTTAAAGGGGGATATAGTTAGATGGTTATCTTTTTTGTAATTCTAATGTCTGTCTGATCGATTAGATCATGTACCGTGGATGGATACAATCCTCCTAGTTGTGACCACACTACTATAACTGTGCAACAGAATGAAAGAAATAAGCAAGTAAAAATCTGTTAATAAAACATCATTTTCTTTATTTAGTATTTACGTCCATTTTTAACTAAATCATAATTTTCTGTTCTTACTTCTGGAGATTGTGTATTTAACCAGGTATGACGTACTTCCGGTGACAATGGGAGCGCATCCTGACGATTACAAAAGATCAGCTCCACCAAACTCCTTCATTCACGTGGAAGATTTTGAATCTCCTAAACACTTAGCGAGTTATCTAAAGTATTTAGACGAAAATGACGAACAATACAATGAATATTTCAAATGGAAAGGAACAGGAGATTTCATAAACACGAAATTTTGGTGTAGATTATGTGCTATGCTAAATGATCTTAAAAAACCAAATCTCGTCGTTCAAGATCTCGGGGCCTGGTGGAGAAAACCAAATATATGCATACGTGGAGACCAAAGATGGCGGAGGTGACAATGTTGTGTTTAGGTGATTCTGTCTCTGTTTAAATTCATGTATATCTTCAGTATTTCTCAATAACATTCACATCATAAAACGCTTCAGTTGTCGGTATTATCCTCAGATTTTAATTCATGATTTGTAGGAATGTACAAACCGATTTCCATTTCCAAAATGTATCAGAAAGGAAACGTGTCATATCGCATTGCAGCAGTATTTCATAGCGGTTTAAAGTGTTAACTATATGAGAAAAAACAAGTTCTTTAGCACTGTGGCCTTCAACTGGATATGTATATATTTGATGACATTTTATCTATTAATAATACTAATTTCCATTCAAATGTCGATTCGGTATATCTCATTGAACTCGAGTCCCCCCACATCTGCTTCAAACTTTGACATTTTATTGAACATAGATGTTATGGACAAACTAACAACTCAACTATATAACAAACAGGATTACTTGAGCTTCTCTTATATTTTTATAGAAATATTCCATTATCACCTGCATATGGTGTTTATGTCAACTGATTCGATACGTTTGAGCATGTTCTGCGTACAGTCAATTTTTTTTTTATCGAAGCAGGATATCGACAAATAAGTTGATGTTACAAGGTTTTAATAGTTTTGTTTGAAGTCAGCATTCCGCAAATTATATGTCGTTATAACGATCTAATCTACCAATAAAACCCTTCGTTGAATTAAATGCTGTCTGGTGTGTTTCGTAGCAATTATTGGGCTGTTCTTTTCACACCGATTTTGACTGCCGATTACTCCATTTGCCTCATCAAGATAAAGGGCTCACGGCGGGTGAACCGGTCGACAGGGGATTTTACTCCTCCTAGGCTCCTGATCCTACCTCTGATACGACCATGGGTCCGTGTTTGTCCTACTCTAAATTTTGTATTCTTTATAGGAATTATGAAATCCATCACTGTTATCGTCATATTTTTATTAAACAGCAGGTTTTTCCACATCATAGCCAGCTGATACCTGAATAAAATGGATCTCGGAAATATTCATAGACAACTGGGTACATGTAACCAAGAATGGTCAATCACATAAATATTATAAAATACAAAATAAGAGAAGGGGATTAGGGAACTAGACATATCAGAGGTGGGAGCGGGTTCTTTGGAAGAGTAAGCATACTCTATTCGCCAGTCAAACCCACCATAAACTCTGCATCTTGATAAATGGAGTAACCCGTCAAAATCAGTAGACGAAGAATGACTTAACAATTGGTATGAACACCATTATGATTCGACGCACAAGTACACTGAAGTTGTTATTAGAAGATGCTGGAGTTCCTCATTGACACTTAATATTCAGTTTTTGACGATCAGGTCTCCCAAGAGTCTGTTGGAATTCCCAGGGTACAAATTGTGATCCATTATTACCTAACCTGTTTTTGTATATGAGGCAGAATGTATTCAGAAACTTCTACATGAGAAGAAAGAAAATCAATTCGACATTTAAATACATTGATCGATTAACAATATCTTTTAAATTTATTAATGAATATAAGTTACCATACCTTGCTGGATTCCAAAACTTCACCAAAATCCTCATAAAGATACATTGCTGGATCCAGTAAATGTTCTACCAAGCCCCTATCTTTGCTCCTCACGAAAATATTAACAGATGTGAAGGAAAACATATGCTTTTCCGACTCGTATTTGTGTTGCAATATTCCAATTTCACCTGCATATAGTGTCTAATACGCAATAGCTTGTTCTGCAAATGGCCAGTTTTTAAATCGATGGGGACTACTGCCAAGTAAGTTGTAAGAAAGAACTACACTATCTTTGTAATATCAGTTTCAGAGTACTTGTGTGTAGAGTCACTTATAACGCGTAGACTGGTATTCAGCACAGTAAGTTTTGGATTCTTTGAAATGAATAATCACAAGACATGAAAATTTCTCCTTTTTTCATTTTTATTAAAGAAACAACTTTCTATGACGTCAAAAAGTCTAGTCTTTAATTTATCGTGGCCGTGTAAAGTCATACTTTTTGATGCTGCCAAGTTCGATTACAATACAGTTGCGATAACAAGCCTTGCAAACAAATACTCTGTTGCTACAAGTTTTCACTTGTCCACTCAACTCGATTACCACAATGCCACTTGGACATAAAACACTGCTCATCCTTTATGCATTTCATTAATAAATTGAACCCAAAACATACACAGTACAAATTGACAACGGTAATATCTATTACAGTTTTTCATGGTAATACGCTAGATTCACTTCCAGGGATTATGTAATTTAGCAAATATTTCTAAAAACAGTCACCTCAATCCCTCAAAAACGACAGAAATCATTCTGCAGACACAGTTTTACGGTTTGAAAACTCATATAAGAACAGACGCACTTTTGTGCGGCATGTAATAGAAGATCGTATTAACTGCTGGAAAGAAAATCAAAGAGTCTTTTCAGGGCCGTAAATTAACCTTCAATTTGGAGGAGGCAGGAAATTAGGCTGGGGGCCGCCAAGGCCCCCAGACGCTAAGCACATTTTGTGCACACTGAACACGTTTCGTGCAAAATCCTTGATTCTAGGGCCTTCTAAGATGTTACTTGACTAACTCATTCTAAAAAAAAGATTTGGAATGCTTTTTAAGGGAGGTATCATGTTCTTAGTTATTGGAAACAACATAAATTCTAATGAACTTTAAATTTAAATTTTTTTTGGCTCAAAAGTTGGAGGAGGCAGCTGCCTCCTCCGCCTCCGTGTAATTTACGGCCCTGCTTTTGCAAGACATTCTCAGATTCAAACAGATAGCATTGAGTTGGTTGTAATTCAGAGGATGGCATGCTTAGTACCATGCTTCTATTGTCCTGGGAACATTTGCATTGAAAACAAGTCTAAATTTTGAGCTGGAGCAACACCTATTTTTTATTTCAAAAACTATACACTGAGCATGCTGTCCTTTTTCACAATAATACATTTTACAATGTTAGTATTCTTTTCATATTTACATTTCCAACGCTTTTGCCTTTGTTATCTTTACAAATTGTAATGATAGCCATTTCCTCATGAACATACTGCAGTTGTGAATAATTCGCGTACGAATCTTGATAAATACGGTGCGTCTATGGCAACGGCTTGTGACGGCTATTATCCGACAGAAATGAAAGTGAAATGTAAATATAATAATTTGCATTTTTGAAAATAAATGTACATGGGGTATGAACTCCAATTCGTCACTCCGGCGTACTTTTTATAGAGTGCTAACACTCGTCACGAAGTATGACGGTGTTATAGAGCCAGACTTTCCCCCGGAAGTCTGGCTCTAGAGTGAGCCTTCCTCCCGGGGGAAAGGCCCACTCTAGAGCCAGACTCCCCCCCCCCCCCCCCCCCCCCCAGCCTTTCCCCCGCAGAAGTCTGGCTCTAAAGTGAGCCTTTCCCCTGCGGAAGTCTGGCGCTAAAATGAACCTTTCCCCTGCGGAAGTCTGGCTCTAGAGTGAGCCTCCCCCCCCCCCCTGAAGTCTGGCTCTAGAGTGAGCCTTCCCCCGGTAGTTTCGCTCTAGAGTGAGCCTTCCCCCCAGCAGACTTGCTCTGGAATAAACTTTACCCCCACGGGGAAGACTCACTCTAGAGCCATAACACCCTCTTGAAGTCTCGCTCTAGAGGGACACCCCCGCTTTCATCCCCTCCTGCGCAAACTATGAAATAAATTTTAGTTTATCGGACAGGGAATTACCTATCTACCTACTTACCCCCAGGGTGAAGGCTCACTCTAGAGCCAGGCTTCCAGGGGGAAGTCTTATCGTGGGGGAAGGCTCACTCTACAACACCGGCATGGAGTGTCACAGTTCATACCTTCATTTATTGTCAAAACTGAAATGCTCTCCCATTTCACAATGGTACATTTCACAAGCTTAGTGTTTCTATTCATATTTTGTATAACCAAAATAGCGATGTGTTAACAACAATGAACAAAAAAGTAAATTATGCGAAGCAGACCAGAACCACCGCAGATCTGTAGTAATCGAGATGATACCTTTGTGATTGTTTTCAGTATTAATTGTCTCTAAATCATGCTACAATCAAATATATTCAAACAATTTTCTTTCTAATGCATAACAATTTCAGTCTTGCAAATATAATCATCCAACAACTTTTGTCTTTGATTTAAGCTCTACTGACATGTTAAAAGGAAGTCTCCCGTATATGTTTCAGAACCTCGGTCTTACACAATAATGTATTTCACAATGTTAGGAGTCTGTTCATATTTTGTACAACAAAGGTAGCATTGTGTGAACAACGACGAACATAAAAGGGCAAATAATAATAATAATAATAATAAAACACCAGAAAACGTTAGCACTTAAGATGACATCGTAGTGTTTGACACCATATTCCACTATCAAATCTCTGTAAAGTATATCACAATGAAATATTCAAACAAACCTCTAGATTGTTCTTATGTGCCGATAGTGCATGACAATTTCAAGGAAAGAAAAAGTGAACAAGCTCACATACCCCACGCTCCAACATTGCTTGATAATGCCTCGTATAATGAATGGTAATGCTAAGCATTACTGATGGGCAATCAGACGAAAATCATAATAAAATAGTACTCATACATGTAACTGTATACACATAAATGATTAAAATTTGATGATAATAGAAAAGAGATTTTTGTTTCCATAAATTCCTTTCAGGTTTCATTGGTACATGATATTTAAACAAGTCAGAAGTCACAATTTGAAACAATATCAATTTCAAAGAAAAATTGAATGGAATTAAATTTGAATATATTTCTATTCATTGTTTAATTTTGTGTAATTTGTTACTTAAACTTCTGCGAAATAGTTCGGGCCGATAAAACGTTATTCGGACTGACAAGATTCCAAGTGTTATCAGTCCACATATCTGATAGAGAAAAAAGTTTTCAAGAACTCTGTGTGAAACTGGTTTGGCACAAGTTGTTAAAAATATTCTATTTTGGCGTAAGTTCTATGTTTGAAAGAGGCATAACTCCCAGAAAAATTAGTGAATCGGAATTTTTTGGAAATATGCATATCTACACACTGTGTCCTTATTAACTACAATGTTTCCCGAAATTCTGTTAAGCGGACTTGCAGGAGTTGCGCTGACAAAAACAGGACAGACGTGCTTGAAATTCTAAGTTTAAAAGGGGCATAACTCCCGGAAAAATTATTGAATCAAGATTTCCTGGGAATATGCACATCTACACAGTGTGTCCTTATTAACTAGAAAGTTCCACGAAATTCTGTTGAGCCGTCTCAGAGACGTTGCGCTGACAAGAAAGGGACTAATGGGCTAATGGACTGGTAAATGACATTACACCCTAAGCAACTCGTATGAGTAGTTTTGAAAATATTATGCTACAGCCATATTTGTCTTTGCTTGATGCTTAGAGGTAGAGAAAATCTAGTACATGGTTTGATTGAAGTAACATGCATTTATGTGAAATATCATTATATCTAATATCTTTGATATAACATTTTGAATGGTTCATATTGAATTTATAAGGACGTTAGCTCCTCAGATTTTGAGTACAACTGCGCAGGATGCTACAACTAAGTATTCACTGGTTCAATACTGATCCCATTGGTGCAAATATATTACACATCTGTTGCTGAACCCTATGCAGTTGAAAATTTTTGTGTCAATTCAAATTTTGAAAGGGTTTGACATGGATTATATTTTGTGACGGAAGGATTAATTAATCAAAAAGTTCTAAATCTGTATGATATTTCAGCTTCTGTTTCATCCAATATATCTTTTATTTTTATACTCCTATACGTGTATTTCAGTTTTATAATTTATGATACAAGTAGTTGAGACTTTGAGCTAATTCAAATGTTGTAATTTATTAATTTGGTTGATATATTTTTTACAAATAGAACACCAATTCTTAAAAAAGTTTAGATTGATTTACTCGAAATTTTGTATGAAAATTAGCTATTTTGGTCAATAATTAAAAAATTTGATCTCCAACCCTCATTATTTTTAGTTCCATTTTTAATTTTAATTTCAATTATAAGACAAGACCTTGAAAATTATGTGAAATTTTAGAAATTGATATTCCTTCTAATATGTTTCATATCATGAATTTTTTCGTATACATTGTATTAAGTGCAAAAAGGTCATTATTTATTTCCATTACTAGTATTAAACTATTTTACTGTATTGTTAGAAGACATGATTACATGTATGTATCTATTTTATGTAATGATTGATTTGTGTTGTTATACCCCCGCAAACGAAGTTTGGGGGGGTATACTGGAATCACTTTGTCCGTCTGTCCGTCCGTCTGTCTGTCCGTCCGTTTGTCCGTAGACGCAATTTGTCCGAAGTTTATTTCTAATACCGCTGGACATATTTCATTCAAACTTTATGAACATCTTCTATATATTATGTCATTGAAATATTTTAACAGTTATAGAAGTTACGCACATTTTCTTTTCATTTTGGGGGTTGCGCACTTTGTCCAGAGTTTAATTCTAATACCGTTGAACACATTTGATTCAAACTTTATTCTCATCTTATATATATAATGTAGTTGTGCATCTTCTATTTTCATTGAAATATTTTAACAGTTATGGAAGTTACGGACATTTTCTGGTTTGGTTGTACTTGTAGTATTAGACACAATTTGTCCAGAGTTTATTTCTAATGACAAAGTAAAGTTGGCATAACATAATGATCTTTAACAAAGTGAATATAAACTAAAGACTAGAAGAGTTGACCAGGGATTTGCAATCATACAGCCTAAAATGTGCCAAATAGTATTCATTGTTTATGTTAAGCATATTTTTAATATTTCATGTACTGCTGTACTGTAGAATATACACTTCTGCATTCACATTGATTGCCCTGTAGATAATGTGAAAATATCCAATGTGCTTGCATTAAATATTTCCCATCATGTTATATGCCCCGCGGGGGGGGGATTAGTCCCATTAGGACAGTTCTAGTTCACGTTGTGTTGACACCAACAGACAAATAAAGTTTAATTGAATGAATTTCAAGTGCAAAAAGGTCGTGTTTAGAACACTGTAGCTCAGTAACAAGTGTTGCGACCCCTGGTTTTTCTATTTAATTTCCTAATTTTCATTCAATGTAGAAATCAAATATACATTTACCAAAAAATTGACATTACTCCAAATCTCAGGTGCGAACCTCTTTAAGTGCTATTGAAATTTTCACAAAAGTGTCAATTTGTCGTCCAGTAACCAAACCTCTAGTACCTGTTTCTAGATACCATCGTGAAATATAATACTACACATCTATTTGATCCAATAACAAACTTGGGGAATCGCCATCACGGAATGAAATTCTATTGTCAGAATAACTCAGTTCTTAATGCAACCAGAAGCTCTTGGAACCTGTAATGGAGAATTGGAAAGAATGCTCTGAACAAATGTATATATAAAGGAAGAACAAATGGCTTATTTTATCTGAATCTTAAATAACTTACAATCTTGAATCATTTAAAATTTGTACTAAACTGTCCCGTACTGCACATAAGTCTAAAGATCAGGACCTATATTTTACCAGTTTTATCATTGTTGCAACTAACTCCCTAGTACTCGAGTTCTTTTAGATTTGGATAGGATTATATTCCAGCTTTTCAGATGTACAAGTGTAAACTTTCGACCGGTTGCATAGTATTAGAAAGATACAATTATTCTTATAGACGATTGCCTTTAGGATAAATGAGCATTTTGTATTTCTATACAGACGGTTTAGCTTGGCCTCACCTGCATGTCGTTCGTGGGGTACGTCATCGTTATCTGTCTGGATTGAATCTGTGTCTGTTTCCACACCCTCCACCTCAACCAACCAGTAGGTACGGACGATTCCCTTAAAGGCATTCTGAAGATCCGGGTCGTTCTGCAACATAATTTGCTCTCACTACTGCCCCAATTCCCTTAATGAACATTTTGCCTACGTGGCTTCGTTGCACAAAGAAAGTAGTTACACAACTAATACTCATAAGAAATTCTTATCTTACCAATGGATGATCAATTCTCATTTAATAATCGTAACTCACTAATGGTTAGCCATTCTCCGTAACAAAATCGTATCCTGCCAATTGATAACAAATTATCGTAACAAACTAGGTGACAAATTTTTATAACAAACCCTTGTTGCCAATATGAAAGGTGAAGATAACGAACAGTGATCAATCTCATAACTCCTAAAAGCAATACAAATTAGATAGTTGGGCAAACACGGACTCCTTGACACACCAGAGGTGGGATCAGATAGTGAGCATTCCCTGTCGACCGGTCACACCCGCCGTGAACCCTATATCTTGATCAGGTAAACGGAATTATCCGTTGTCAAAATCAGTGTGTCAAGAACGGTTTAATAATCGGTATGAAACACGTCAGACAGCATTTGACCCAATGATAGGTTGTATTGGCAAACCAGATCGTTATAACGACCATAGAATTTGAGAAATGCTGACCTTAAACGAGACTGTTGACACCCCTGTACCGTCATCATGTTTGTCAGCAGCTTGTCTCGTTGTAAAAACTGACCATACGCAGAACAAGCTCTTGCGTATCGAATCAGATGAGAGATGTAAACACCATATGCAGGTGATAAAGGAATGTTGGTACATAAATATGGGATGTTGACGACTAATTCTCCTATCAACAAACTCGTACCTTACAATATACCAATTCCAATTGGTACCCATTCTCTCGGCAAACTCGTAACTTAAATATGGGTAGATAATTCTCGTAAAAAGCTAGTGTCTTACCAAAGAGTGGCGGATTCTTATGATCACAATCTTGTACCTTAACAATGGGTTGCCAATAACAACCTAATATCTTACGAATGCGTAGATAGCTCTCGTAATAATCTCGTATCTTACTAGTGGTTTACCATTTCACATAACAAACTCGTACCTTATCAATAGGTAACCAATTGCAAGTCTCATAATAATATCATATCTTACGAATATGGGTGACCATTTCTCGTAACAATCCGTATGGATGACCAATTTTCATACCAATCTTATATCTTACCAATGGGTTAGCCAAATATTTTTTAACAATCTCGAATCATACTAATGAATGACCGCTTCTCGTAATAAATTTACCAATGATGGTTATATGTAATTTGCATACGTATCTTGGATCTTGTCAATACATGTAGGCACCCAATTCTCAAAACAATCTCGTATATGAAAAGGTTGAACTTGATATTTGGAAGAGCGGATAAAAAGGATCAGACAAATATTAAAATCTCGTATTAGACATGTTAAATTAAAAATGTGTACCATGTATCCTTTTGTGTTTAGAGAACCAGAAGTGATGAAAGGATTAGATTGGTTACATGAGGAATGTATATTGGTTTCAGCTGACAAAGCTTGTTACATAACAATATTGTCTTTATTTGTGAGATTCATTATTACAACCGTGTCTCAAACTAACTTGGTTTTAATTCATCATTTGGTAATCCAACTTATACTACAACTTCCCTTCCGAAAGGCTACATTCTTCAAAATCACGTTTCGGTTTTAAACACCTTAGACATCGCTGTGCATAGGACAAGTGCAACTGAGTTACCGTAGTCGTTTCTAACACTTCAGCTAAAGGGAAATATAACGTTAGAACGATCTAATTTACTGACTCAACCTGTCATTGATTAAAATGCTGTCTTACATGTTTCATACCAATTGTTAGACCGTTCTTTACACACTGATTTTGACTACGGACTACTCCGCTTACCAGATCCAGATATCGGACTAACGGCGGGTGTGACCGGTGGACAGAAGATGCTTACTCCTCCTATGCACCTGATCCAACCTCTGGTATATCCAGGGGTCCATGTGTGCCCTACTCTTAATTTTGTATTCTTTATATGAGTTATGAGATTGATCATCGTGCGTTATCTTCAACTTTTCACACTAGACCAATTTTTATAACAAATTGTACCTTAGCAATATTGTCCTTTCTTTCGTTCATTGTAAATCCTCCAATCGAAGCCAGGATGTCATGGGTCGTCTCGCTCAAATGCACCTTGTTAGCTGTAAATTAAATATATGATATATATTTCTATCTAATAGATGGTGTCCTTGGAATATTTGATAATTTTGTATCCGCGTAATTTACCTTTTCCGAGAGATTCCATTTTAGAGGCCACACTCACGGTTTCCCCAAAAAGACAATACCTAGGCATTTTGTTTCCAACAACCCCAGCCACCACAGCACCTAATTGTAACAACAAATTATGATCAACATTTTGTCTCCAAAACAGCGAAGTCTACTTAAGACAGTATGAAGGCTTACCGGAATGGCAACCAATACGGAGGCTGAATTTGATGCCAGGTAGATGAGGTATTTCCAAATGTCGAAGTTTTCTCATGAGGTCAAACGCCATCTTTGCAATCTCAGACGCATGCCGCTTCCCGTTCTGTCTTGGTACTCCTGTATAGAATGTAAAAGGTTCCTTGATATTGGTGTGCTATTAATATTGTATATATCTATTGACAGGTAACAATGACATGTGTTTACCTGATACAACCATGTAGGCGTCTCCTATTGTTTCCACTTTGTAAACATCGTACATCTCTATCCTCTCGTCAAAACAAGTGTACAAACTATTCAGCATGTCAACAACCTAATAGATATATATGTATAGTATATGCTTATTTTGTTTACTCATTGTGAAAAAACGTGTAAATAATTGCAGAATTCAAATATAAAATGTTCAACATTCTAGGCATTGTTTTCTCCGAACCTGAAGAGGAGAGCTGGAGGAAGATATTTTGGTGAAGCCCACAATGTCGCTGAAAAAGATGGTGGATTGGTCGTAATGCTCTGCGTCCACCTCTTCGTTGCATTTAAGGCGTTCTGCTACAGATCTAGGGAGCATCTGATAAAGAAGAGTGTCTGTTCTTCTTTTCTCCCTGTTTAATGCCTTTGTTCTTGAAAGTATGAAAAATTACGCAATTCATTTTGGGATATTTAAGTGTCATATTAATAACTCACATAGGGCATGTAGTGAACGCGATTAAGTCATTTCAAAGCGTATACAATTATGTTAGCATGGCTGATATAAAGTATTTGATATTTACCGATTTGCAATAGATATGGAATACTTCTGAATTTCCGATGTTAGAAAATATACGCCTACAATCACTAAAGGGCAAACAATAAGGACACCTCCAAAGATACAGGCGATTGTGATAATGGTGTACATATCCTCGGTGCTCCTCAAGGTCAGCATCTCATCTATCTTAGACGCTAACGATTTTTGCGTTTCTCGGACAATATCTTGATATACTGTCATATTGTCGAACCACTCCGTTGCTTGAGTTAGTGATCCAAGAAGTTGAGCACTCTTGTTTGACCGAATCTGAAGCCTCATAGACCTCACAGGGGCTAGGACCAAATCGTTTTGCAACAATTGAATCTCATAAATACTGTACGCTAACTCGGAATATCGTCGGCATGACTGAAATGTAATATTCGCAATATCCTGGGCTTCCAAAAATAGCAGATAATCTTCTTTAGTTCGAAAACCGCCGAGGGCAAAATATGACACACCCAAGCCTCGTTCTCGTCCAATATATTCGCTAGCTACGATGATTTCTTGATAGGCTACCAACGTTTTCCAAACAGAACCAGATCTAGCTTCCGATACAGCATCGTAAAGCCAGTTCATGAAAATATCAATCACATCTGTGTAGAAAAAAAGCTCTTCTTTACTCGTGCGGTTGTAGAGATCAAGCTGGTATCGATGACGGTTCAGAAATAGCAGAAAACTGTCCTTGGTTTGAAATTCTCTCCGATTATTTTTCTTACTGACAGGCCAGTAAGATAAATTCTCAAGTGCCATATCAGTTTCTGGGTATCTTTTCAGGAGGAACTCTTTAGTCTCTGGACCAATAACGCTGACGTACAGAGCGCTCATGTCTCGTTCTCTTTGGATGAAGCGCATCATTTGACCAAGTTCAATCCTGAAACAATGAGTCTCAAGGAATTTGTGATGTATTGAACATAAAAATGGATATTTTGCCTTTACGTATCACTATACACGTAGCTCTAAAATATTTCAAATATCAGGATTTTACTCTGCCTATTGAATATTAACCGCTTAATAGTTTTCCAAATCATTAACCCCTATTGCTGTTTAGCTACGCTTGTCCAATTTGATTATAATCTGTTTGACCTTTGGCGATGAATATCATTATCAATAGGTCATTTGCATACCACCATTTCAAAGAGGCGTTGCAGGAAATTATCGATAATTCAATAATATATATTTTAGAAAAGGGAGAAAGAAAAACAACATCGAAAATGAAACCACAACAATTTGTTATCATCAACATCCGGTTTTACAGAACTCTCTTTTATGAAACAGTTTTGCCAAGTACAATTCCAGAAATTTTAAGTTTTAGCCATTAATTTCTATACATCCTCAGTCTGAGGGTATTCGGGTGTTTATGATACCCTCTACACAAAATATGATTATTAATATATAATACATATCTTTAAATAAACTTACGAGAAGAAGAGAACAGTCCTTGTTTCACTCGCCTCCGAGAAGTTCCGTATCGTATATATGAAGACATTTCCCGTCATGCCCAATAGTACTGCCATTGGCAATAGAACAACTGAGAGCATTTTTAACAACTGTTTCCGCTTTCCAGACTCCGTAATAGGATTTCCTGTCATGAAAACAATAAATTAAAATGAACACCTTGACCTTGAGTCACATGAGTGATTGAAATTGTATATGTATTTACACTTAGATAGGTGTACGTGTCGTACTTAACAGTATTTTTGCGATGTTGGAAACTGGACTAGAATTTTGGCAGTACGACAAATTATATATATACGTACAATAACGGTATTTGACAATTTCCCCCAATTTTTTTGTATTAACATAGTAGTTGTCTATTCAATACAAGAGATACATATATACGTACAATAACGGTATTTGACAATTTCCCCCAATTTTTTTGTATTAACATGTTGTCTATTCAATACAAGAGAAAGTGGGTGATTTTCTAATGCATACTTTTGGAAATATTGACTTTTAAGGCGTGTGTGTGCAAGTGCGTGGGGAAGTATTATTAGAAACATCACGGAGAAGATTATTCACTTACAATATTTAGCGCATTAAAATGATTTAATTCAACTCCCCTTCGCACGTCCACAGCTCAAAGCTTAATTTAATTCGAAAGGATTAAAAATCAATCAAGCTAATTTTCTTATTTATCTATTCTTCGAGTCCAAAAATAAATACCCCATTTCACGAAATTAGAAAGTAAACAATTATGTCGATGCGAAAGTGTGGATCGCCAGCAGACTTTTTGTAATACACCACGGAATTTTACCACTTTGAGCACCACCCTCATCCAATTACGAATTATATAGAAAGTATGATCCCCCTTAAAGTTCTTGTTGTTCAATAAAATTTGAACTTTTCTAATCAAATTTTGTAAGTCTCTACCAGTGGCGGATTTATGGGGGGGGGGGGGGTGTATTCTAACGTGTTTTTAAAAAAAAAAGGGGGGGTACCGCTATGACCGTTTCGTGTCCCGGTAATTTCGCACTTCCTCGCGACGCTTGTTCATTTTCTTACCAATGACGCACCAGTGACGCACAAGAGTAATCAAAGCGCAATAACTCTGATAAGCTGGCAATGAGAAGTATATTCATCGCATTTTCGCGAGGGGATAGATAACAGAACGACGAATTCGATCAAAAAACAAATTTACAGTGTGTTATCCTGGTGATCGTTTTTGCCAGTTCATTGTGCATGAATACCTCGACAAACGTAGTCGCAACTGTTTACATTCTGAGAAAGGTTCAGCATGTCCATAATTGCCAGATTGAGTTGGGACTGAGTCATGGAACCAGCTGAACTGTTCAGAGATTTGCTGGACTTTGAAGAAGGTCGAATCTGGTTGTCCTTTTTCCTGAACCACCCCATGTTGTTCGAGTATCATCAATTCCTCTGATATCTGATTTGTAAGTACAAATACGACGGATGTCACATATAATTTCACAAACAACGTTTGATGAATGACTAATTTCTTTATCCCCCCCCCCCCTCATAAGATGTAGCTTCTCTTTCTTATTTGCTGCTTTAAGCATCATAAATGAATTCATCAAATACTAAAAAAAAAGTATTGTACCAATTAAGACTATTAAATGTTCAAAGGTGAAAGACAGAAAGACTTGCTAATCTTCACAAATTCTCTAAATATTCCAACACGAATCACTTGCTAATCTGTAGAAGACCACTATTATAATTTAGATAAAGTGAAAGACTTACTTATCAGTGGATGGGTACTAGATATTCTTTTTAAAAACGTAAAATACTCTCACTAATCTAGAAGAATCTTATAGAAGACACTTACATAAACGCGAAAGACTTACTAATCATGAAAAATTCACAATAAATTCAAATACGAAAAACTTACTGATTTATAGATGTCCACCTTTTTCAAAATTTCCCGATAAGATGCTCAAGAAAATTGTTCTAGAAATGGTTGCCATGGTAACGTCATGTACACTTCATGGCATTTTGCAAAGTGATAATCAAATAATTTTCAGCGTGACTCTTACTTCTTTTGTCTTATAAAATGTTGTCACCTTGGATACATATATGGAAACTTACCTACGTATTCTCTAACATTCTGAGTTGAAATAAGGAGAATAATTTGTCATTTGACATGCAGTACTGCTTGTCAGGAGTAAATTCAATAATTTGCGTATAACTTGAAGTATGAATTTAGAAATGATTCCAACTTAAGCTTTCATGACACTACGTTCTCCTTCCATGGCGGACAGTATGCTTGAATAAGTTTACAATTAAAGATCTTTGATCCTCCTCTTCACTCAAAATCGACTTTAAAGTTGATGATGTCATATAAGGTAATCATTTTCAATCCTTTGATTAATTATGAACTTCGTCACTGGCACTTCTGTGTTAGTGATAATTGAAATTCAATATCACCAGCTGCTGGCATTTACCTGAACACAAATTGTCAGCAAATTACGGTTATTCGGAACATGTATGAACCAATCAGAAATGTGCTTTTTGCCTTTACTAATCTACACCTCCGGTGAATGGCTTCATGGTTCTATCGTATGAAGTATGGTTTCACCATCAAAAGAGTGCTGCAAGCTTTCAATCACTTTGTACAACCTTTTTATGTTTTTATCGGAATAATGAAAACGTCTTTTGATTGCAAATAAGATATTTTAAAGTCCAAATTTTGCTGTGACTAGATGCATAATATTAGTATGAATACTTAAAAAAACATTCCAAGATTATGTAAATATTAATATATAAAACCCGAGGAATAATTACCGATCCCGCTAAAATGAATTGATAGAAAATGATAAAACAATCACATTGCTGCTTATTTGATGCTGTTGTCATCAGGAAAGTAGTTCGCTTTATAAATTCATTTCATTGTAAACCATTTTACAAAAAGGGTATGTAGTTTTCTGATTAAATGTTACCTGTTACCACTTTTCATAATTTCGATCGAGATCAATTTAGTTTTGATCGGACTTCATTCAAACAGGAAAATCGAAACATTTCTGAATTTTGGCCATTTCATTTCAATTTCTTTTTGGAATATATTTATGCAATATTTGTACATATATTATTTCTTCTATTTCACATGTTTTGTGCAGATTTTAGCCATAGATTAAATTAAAACGAAATTTGGAGATACACGTGTTTTGTTTTTGCTCAATGCTTCTTCTTCTTTACTCTCCCAGCTAAACTTGTCTGGATGATATCTCGTAAATGGTTAGGAGTAAGTTTACAATATTGCAAGGTACGGTACGCTGTAGTACCATGTTCGTAGATGATCCCAAGCAACATGTGGGAAGGAAAGTATGATATATATTTGGGGTCTCAAATGGGGGTGGGGTTTCAAATTTTACTATCGAAGTCTATGAGGAAATTGTAAAACATAATTTCTAATGCCTTAAACTTTTACACTGTCCGTTATCAATGAAATGTGTTATATAGGGGTACAACGTAAATGATGGCAAATAAATATGTGTACTTGAAATCTCCGCCTTTTTTTTAGGTCACCTGAATTCATTCAGGTGACCTATTGCTATCTGTTTTTGTCCGTCGTCGTTCGTCGTGCGTTAACATTTGAACATTTTCAGCTACTTCTCTGAAACCCCTGAACCAATTTCAACCAATTTTGGCATATAGCATCTGTGGGTGAAGGGGAACAAAAATTGTGAAATTCGAGATCCCTGCCCCCCTGGGGCCTGAGGCATGGGGCAAAAACCATCAAAATGAGTGTAATTTTAAAAAATCTTCTTTACTCCTGGACATCAAGAAGCCAAACTGTGGGCATAATTATAATGAGCATTGAGCCCTCTACCAAAATTGTGAAATTCATGGCCCCTGGGGCAGGGGTTCTTGTGTTAGGGTGGGGCTCTATTGGTCATATAGTGAAAATGGCAAAAACCATCAAAATGAGTGTAATTTTAAAAAATCTTCTTCTTTACTCCTGGACATCAAGAAGCCAAACTGTGGGCATAATTATAATGAGCATTGAGCCCTCTACCAAAATTGTGAAATTCATGGCCCCTGGGACAGGGGTTCTTGTGTTAGGGTGGGGCTCTATTGGTCATATAGTGAAAATGTAGAAATTCTTTGAAAATCTTCTCTGTCTCTGGGTATTAAGTAGACAAACTAATAGCATGGTAATGATGAGCAAGGATGCCTCTTTATACCCCCCGCAACAAGTTGTGGGGGGGGGGGGTATACTGGAATCGAGTTGTCCGTCTGTCCGTCCGTCCGTCCGTCTGTAGATGCAATGGTTTCCGGGCTCTAAAGCATTATCCTTTCCACCTACCGTCACCATATCATATATATGGACTACCCATGGGATGAAGATGTTCCCTATCGATTTTGGGGTCAAAAGGTCAAAGGTCAAGCACACTGGACATCGAAGTAGCAATATGGTTTCCGGGCTCTAAAGTGTTATCCTTTCCACCTACAGTCACCATATCATACATATGGACTACCCATAGGATGAAGATGTTCCCTATCGATTTTGGGGTCAAAAGGTCAAAGGTCAAGCGCACTGGACATTGAAGTAGCAATATGGTTTCCGGGCTCTAAAGCGTTATCCTTTCCACCTACAGTTACCATATCATACATATGGACTACCCATGGGATGAAGATGTTCTCTATCGACTTTGGGGTCAAAAGGTCAAAGGTCATGCGCTATTACCAACACCCTTTGGGAGATTGGGGTAAGCGGGGGGTATTCTTAGTGAGCATTGCTCACAGTACCTCTTGTTAAAAATTGTGAAATTCATGGCCCCTGGATCAGGGGTTCTGGTATTAGGGTGGGGCTCTATAAGTCATATAGTGAAAATGCATTATTTCTTTGAAAATCTTCTTCTCTGTCCTTGGGTATTAAGTAGACAAACCAATAGCATGATTATGATGAGCAAGGATGCCTCTTTCAAAATTGTGAAATTCATGGCCCCTGGGTCAGGGGTTCTGGTATTAGGGTGGGGCCCTATTGATCATATAGTGAAAATGCATTTTATTTCTTTGAAAATCTTCTCCTATGCTGCTGGGTATTAAGTAGACAAACTAATAGTATGATAATGATGATCAAGGATGCTTCTTTCAAAACTGAAATTTATGGCCCCTGGGTCAGGGGTTCTGGTGCAAAGGCGGGGCTGACCACATAGCTATTCAATGTTTCTTCCATCCAAAAGTAAAATTCTTATATTTAAACACAAACCTAATTCAAACATTGGAAGGTTGTTACATGATACTCAGGTGACCTATAAGGCCCCTGGGCCTCTTGTTTAAATGGAAGTCAAAACTGCGTTGAATATCCAGCGTGTTCCGCTCTCCAAGAAATTTAAACATGTAGAGATAGTTGAGCATGGCAAATAAAATGTTAAACTCGGAATTTCCATCATGGAGAAAAATTTCAAAATGACCACTGAAAACGTGACATTCTTTTAATGTTGTCCAATCTCAACATTTGATATGTAGGTAGTTGAGGATGGTGAATAAAATAATGACGTAAAATGTTCAAAATGCCCGCCAAAATGCGCCAAGTTTCTGAGTAAAATGGGGAACCCCTCCCATTTTTCCCCAGCGGATTCTGAAAATGCTTTTGAATGAATATCCAGGATTTCACTTGTCCTAGGGGATACAATCAATATCATCTAAAATCCATGTAAGTAAATGTATCATTTTAAAGCTTTAAAGGGAGTGCCATTTTCAAATTAGGTGTTTGAAACATAATTTCCAGTTGGTTTTACATGTTTCGTATGTAAAATATAATGTCTCCTTTAACTAATAACAAACCTTCTTTGCTATACATATCGGGATTTCCTTTCATTTTAAGTAATCCCAGAGGAATGGGCTTTTTTGGTTTGGAAGAGGAATGTTATGTCTAACATCAACATGCAGTTTATTTTGCAGAAAGTGGACTAACACACCCACCCCAAACAAAGTCTCTCTTAGATTGCCATGTAAACGTATTTTAATCATGTGTACAATAATTCGTTTTAGGTCTGTATGCCCAAAATTCAGATTAGTCAGAAAACTTGACTCCTTCATAAAGAATAAGACAGGACATTTATTGACAACATATAATACAATCAATAAAAGAGTCAAAACAAAATTTTACTTAAGGGTATAAAAGTGTGTTATGACTAAAACAAAATACAACTACCTTTCAATCGATGACAATAAATCAAATCACGATATATACATATACAATTTGCAAAATTTTGAAAATAATCATTTTAAAAATATCTTTAATCCGAGTTACTGTTAGTGACAGAAAAAAAATCAGATATACATGTAAAATGACATCGATTAGCCGAACGTCAGTTGCATGCGAACACAGAGAAATGTCACATCACCATATATGTACATGTATGTACTGTTTATTACAGAAGAAACATATTGAATATTCAGCAACAACACATGGCGGGGATGCAGTCTAATGAATTAGAAGGCTACTGTCTGTCACCAATCTAGATTAATTCTAAGGTTGCATTATTGGGTAAATTTTGAATTCTGAAATATTTGAGGACCGATTACTCGGATTATTTTTAGTAAACAAATCAAAACATATATACATATGTACGTAAAATAAGGAGGGATACTTAATATTCAAAGGTCTAGATAATGTTTCAAAAGTCAATGACCGAGCCGACTTCAAGTTGACGATCCTTAAAGTAAACTGTCATGTATTGTAATACGCAATGATCGTAAATATCTATTCCGACTTAGTTTTGATCATTTAAAATCTCGAAAGACCCGGATATGACCATCGTCGAAAACCCACGGTTGATTACGCTTCGTTCCTCTTTCCACCACCCGTGGGTCCATTTATTTCTACTCGCTCGTTCTCTTGAATAATTTTAAATGAGGCAATTTGATTGAGCGCTCATATCACACTCTGAGCGAACTTGTCCAAGACGCTTTTAGCTCAATTTTGGTATACAATTGTTATGAATGCTACCTTTAAACAGAAGAGTTCCGTTACTATAATGATTATTTTGATTGGACGATATTTTAAAATATTTATTCATGAGAACGAGCGAGTAGGAATGAATGAACCCACGGGTGATGGAGAGAGGAACGAAGCGTAATCAACCGTGGGTTTCCGACGATGGGATATGGCGTGAGTTTGGACAATTCTTTGTATAACGTGGTACATGTATATTTTACAAAATTCAAAGCCATGTATTCACATGTAGGCTGTTTTACGATGGTGTACTATAGCCGATCGCAATTGAATGTAGCGGGAAGAAAGGGAAACATACATGTACAATCCGAAATGAAACTACACGTTTTCCCCATTATTGTTCGCAAGGAAGCATTCATAAAAATCAGACAAAAGTGAGGACTATAATCGAATTGAGACGAGGATTTCATATTTGGCCCAAATACATGTGAAGTAAGATATTTGAAAGTATACTTTGAATTTCCATGTTTTGGCTCCGTGTCTCTTTTGCACTGCAGTAGCAAGATACACTTTTAAAAAAAGATTTGTTTAATTGCCGGCGCCAGCGATATAGTGTGTCTGCTCTTAAGTATTACGGGTTTGTATTCAATACCTCCTCAAAAGTTCCGAGTCAGGCTCAATCATGCATACTAGTAATATAAATAAATTACTAGGCAGTGCTACGATCGAGATTACCAATGTTTGAGCTACGATTGGACCCCAACGGGTATATATATATATATATATATATATATATATATATATATATACAGCCCGACTGACCATTGACTTCATTTCTTTAAAATCTAGAAAGTGAACAATGCAACCCACCAGCAATCGTGACAGATGGTAGGACATTGCAACAAAGCGTGTTTACCTCGTAAGATTGACCGGGATGATCACGATTTGGGAGCACGATTAGATGAGATATGTTGAGCTTTGTTGCGATGCAATCCGATCTGATGCGATTATAACGACTGAAAATTAATCGTGTTGATCGTAGAAAATGTTTGACAGCCAAATAATTTTCTATAATCAACGAGGCTGACGCCAAGATTTGGTAAGATTTGATACCATCACCACGGATACTAGTATTCCACGATTAAGACCCTCGAATGTGATAGTGGGAACCTAGCATTATAAAATTGCGAGCGATAGCCATCCCTTAAAAAATTTCAGTAACGAATACAATACAAATGCATGCATGTTGAAAAGGTACAAAATAATTGCCATCAATATATACACACAAATTGTAACTGAGTAAATTCTCATTATGGAGTACAATGTACTTTTCATTATAATGTATTCTTTCAGCGATTCTCCACTGACAAATTCGGCAATACCGATACTTTTAGTGGTTATATGCTTATATGTGTAAGGATTATTCGTTGTGTATTCTACGGTTTTTCTTTTAAATATCAATTGTAAATTTTAGTATTTTGTACAGCGCTTTAGAGTATTTTTAGATAAGGCGCTATATAAGTGTACTTTTATTATTATTATTATTACTTTTATCGTGTGTCGTATAAGGTGGCGATGCTTTGTCTTTTCAACCCCAACGGACGTGTCGCGGTTCTTACTAAAGTGAACCAA
The DNA here is from genome assembly GCF_947568905.1 of Ostrea edulis. Lineage (NCBI taxonomy): Eukaryota > Metazoa > Mollusca > Bivalvia > Ostreida > Ostreidae > Ostrea > Ostrea edulis. The sequence continues at coordinate 45,102,605 of NC_079172.1, forward strand.
GAGTCATTACAAGCAATTCACATTCCAAACCACTACTGACAACATTCTGCATACAAGGACAAAATTACATCCACTAACTATGAAAATACATCTGTCACTTGTAAACGTGAGAAATAAATGGAAAAAAGCTATATCATGTAACAACATATACACAGATAGTGAGTCAACACACGAGCTAACTTGATCATAAATGTACAGATTTTTTTATTAATATTTCATTTTCCAACTTTTAGTCATTTGAATCCGTACTTACATTTCTTTACTGGGAAAGGTTTACATTTACTGCAATACATGGAAACACTAAGAACTATTCTTTATGTTTCCATTTTCAGAAAGAATTTATGGGCGTGTTGGGACAATAATTGAAATACATGGATAAAACCTTGTGTAGATAACAAAATCAGACACACTTTGTATAGTGATTTACATGTACAAGATGTTAAATGCCTCGTAGAAAGTACAGTATACATGTAACTTATACAATATTTCAACCTGTATTTGATGTATTCATGGATTAAACTGAAACACATCACAAATGTGCATTTGACAAATAAAATCCCCTGCGTTCTTCATCATATTTCAGTATTCCAGGCCTTGGCTGCAAATGGAAAACATAGGACAGCATGTAAGTAAAGCGTTTTATAAATAATGTCATGGACATGTACATGTATATCTGTACACTAATTAGATGCATGAACAGCAATTCAGTCATGGGCATGGAAGAATTACCTCCTTTGAAAATCAGGGAAACTGAATAACATTTCATCAAAGTGAAAAGGGGTGAAGATAACAGATAGTGATCTTATTGATAATACAAAATTGAGAGTAAGACAAACACGGACTCCCGGAAACACCCGAGGCGAGATCCGGTGCCGATTAGGAGTAGGCGTTCCCTGTTGGCCTGCCGTATCAGTTTTGAGCTCTCTATCTTGATTAGTTAAACTGAGAAATTCGTATCCAAAATCAGTATCTAAAGATCGGCAATTTGTATGAGAAACCTCATCCAGTATTTAGCCTATTAACAGGTTGTAATTGCAATTAAGATCGTTATAAGGATCATAGAATGAGCCAAATGTTAATTTCAAAAGAGTCCGTTGAAACCCCTCGCAAATCAAATCATTTGAGAAACATAAGCACCATTATTGAAAACGGTTACTCAATTAATAGAATTTGCATGCTCGATTAAGCGAAGTGACACGCTATTGGAACGATTGTGACTTTAGCCTCATTTAAACAAAGAAATGTTTTCTTTGTTGTTTCATCGGTTTATGAAGGTAGCAAGCATTTCAGGAAAAAAATCATAACCCGCGTTAATATTTTTTCTGCAATGATTGCCAACTTCATCACCCGATGAAACAACAAAAATAGACATTTTATTGTTTATATTTATATTATGCATTTTTTTTGGCAAAAATATTAAATAGGTTTACGTATTAAAACATAACCACAGAGTCGTCCACTTCTGCTTCATACTTAGATATTTCATTGAAAGTAGACATTAACGGCAAACTGACAACTCAACGTTATGACAAATGGGATGATTTCAGCTTCTCCGTCGTCAACAGGCGTCTTACAGTTCGGGGCTTTGGAAACAGTTGCTTTTAGAATTGTGACTGAATCTTCTCAATTAAATTTTTCTATTATCATAAGTTATTATTGATTTCTTCTGTAAAATATATCGTATTGAAAATAATGAATCGTGGCATAAGAATTGCGACATGTATTGTGAAGGGGGCGTATCGTTTCTGCCCTACATCTATGATATTTTTAACCTAGTCTTTACGTCGTTATGTGGAATGGTGTTGTAAAGTGTTGAAAAATGTTTTTGTGCTGTTGATTTTGGAAAAGATTTTAATTTTAAATTTGATGACTGTTGTTTCGTTTTGAATTCTGGAGAATCCTCATTTCATTTACATTACTTCTAGAATATGTAGTGGCACAATACGCCTGATTTTTCTCCGTCACAGCAGTTAATATTTTTATGAGGAGTAAAGATAGACTTGGAGAACATTTACTGGATAATACAATCTTTGTAAAGGTTTTCATGAAATGAAGTTTTGGAATCCAATTTAGGTACGGTGACTCAAATTCATGTGCAAGAAGTGGTAAATCAAATGCGGATTTTCAAAAGTTCCAAGGAACCTTTCGTGAAATCACAAAACGTTTCCAAAACCAACAGGGACAAAACACTTTACACCATCATTCCTCGCGATACATTGAAGACGAGGCCTTTTGACATAGACACCTACTTATCTAGATCTTGTGATCAGTCATCCATAATATTACTTTGTTTAGCATCACTCTAATTCTACACACAAATGCTCTGAATTTGACAGTAAAATGATACTGGAATACCTCATTGATAATATCTACGTAGTTTTGGTGAGGTCTTCCAACATGTTGTTGCAATTCCCATGCTCATGAAGTATGTTCCTTTGTTAGCTGTATCAACTGACCTATTTTTTATCCTGATGAGGCTGAATTTAAAAGTTTCCAGGAAATTTCTCGTTCTGTGGCATTCGACTTAACATTTAGGTAAATCAATTGCAACATATCTATTACAAATACGCACTTTCAGCCATGCTTCTCCACCCTAAACTTCCAATATTTATGATGCAATATTCCATCATTACCTGTATATAGTGTTTGTCTTTCAATTGTTTCCATACGCGAGTGCATATTCTGCGTACGATAAATTTTTAAATCGAGACAGCCTACTTAAAAATAAGTTGATATCAAAGGGTTCAACAGTCTAGATTAAATTCAGCATTTTGCAATTTCTATAGTGTAAATGAAACTTGTCTGACTCATTTATAGTTTGGATGCTGTCTGAGGATTTTCATACATTGTCAAATTGTTATTAGACCATTATTTTTCATACCAATTTTGAGCACGTATTAGTCTGTTTACCTTATCAAAATATAGGGCTCACAGCAGGTATGATCGGTCATCAGTGGATTCTTACTCCCCCTCGACACCTGATCACACCCCTGATGTGTTCAGGGATCCATGTTTGTTCAGAAATCAAAGTATTGTATTCATGAGATTGTAATCAATGATCGGTATTTTCACTTTCTCATGTTTAAACGGTACTGTGAATGCTTATCAACATTAACAAAATTCAACCAAATATACATGTACGAATCAAATTCATTCTGAATATTTCATGGAATCAAATTCGAAAATACTAAAACAAAAATCCCCAAAGTCATATTTCAGGCATTTCTAAAAATTCGTTTGGGTCTAAGGGCATAATTTTACTATACTATGGTGACATGGCTAGTAAAACAAGGACACCTACTACTATCTTGACGTGGAGTGTCTGGCATAATATATTTCATCACGTGATAAGTATCCTACTTACTTATCCTGAATTGATAGTGAAAACTAATGTTTAATGTTATGGAGGTGCATGTAAGATTCGGTTTAGGCGTCAATAAAGAATCACTTCTGTTTTTATACTGCTTACCATACACTAACAAGTAAAATGAGGATTACAAAATGAAAACACGACATGCCAGTATGCATTGTACTCACTCAAACGAGGCAGTCGATATCGTGTCGGATGGGATATCTTGCGAGCCCAAGAGCCAGTAGGTACAAACGGACCCTCCAAATGCGTTGCTCAACTCAGGGTCTATCTGAAAAATATTACATTCAAGTTAATAAATATTGTTGAATTGCTTGAACTATAAAAATATTATATATTACAGGAAGTGGCCAATCATGCTTGTACTTGAGAGAGGTTAACGTTGCAACTCTCTCTGTGTTGACTTCAGACATGAAATTAAACCCCAATCATATAAGGAAAACACGAACTTAGAACTAACCAATGATTCGTATTGATTGTACTGTGTATACTCAAACAGACATAAAGCAGTGAGACAAATGTAATCAGATTAAACGCGAATGAGATGTATTGATTGCAGTGTGTATATTCATAGAGACATAAAGCAATTGGCTTTGCGTTAAAAATATAGCTAAACTACCATTCTATAATTTTCACCAATAATTACTCTATAAAATTCAGTTGATAGCTCAAACAAATATTTCGTGAACGATTTTTGTTTGGGACTCTAATAATAAATAAAAAAAATACCCCTTGTGATAGAAGTTTTTGTCATGTAAAACTTATACGATACCAATGTTGATGCACCAGATGCGCATTTCAACAAATAATGTCACTCTCTTCAGTGATGCTCAAGCCTGTTAAATGTACACATATATTCTTTGTGCAGTTTAATAACAGTTATACCAGTAATCGAAGAAAAGTAAATAGGATATGCTAATTGGTAGATGGTTTTCTGTAATGTGTTGATGTCGCAACCCTGTGTACGGTACGTGTCAGTATCGCTAACGTGTTGAAATCGCTACACTGTGTAGATTGGTTTGTGTTGGTATCGCCACCCTGTGTAGAGGGGTTTGTACAACGTTGATGTCGCTATCTTGTATGGATGGGATTATGTAATATGTTAATTTTTCTACCTTGTGTAGATGGGATTATGTTAATTTCTCTACCGTGTGGAGGATTTATGTAATATGTTGACATCGCTATTTTTGTGAATGAAGATGGATTTGTATAACATGTGAATGTCTCTACCATATATATATATATATATATATATATGTGTGTGTGTGTGTGTGTGTGTGTGTGTGTGTGTGTGTGTGTGTGTGTGTGTGCCATGGTTACATCGCCATCACATTCTCTATATATATAGTAGTCTCATAGAAATGAACTTAAAATCTATGGCTAAAATCTTGCCGAGTGTGCAAGAAAGGCGAAGATAACGAACAGCGATCAATCTCATAACTCCTATCTGCATGAAATTCTATATCTGTACCTGTCTTACCTGAACATTGTCCATTCGTTCTTCCATTGTAAATCCGCCAATAGAAACCAGTACATCACGTGTTGTTTGACTGATGTGGACTCTATTAGCTACATTATTAAATGAATTCACAAGTTACCCTTTTGAATTTGTTTTTGTTACGCAGCTAAGCACTTTCACATGGTATATTGGTTTCAACTACTAGTATGTATTCCAAAGAATTTAAATATTCTATAACAAAACATAACGTTTCTTTTGTGGTCCTTACCTTGATACAACAAGGCGAATATACAAGACTGTAGTGAATTATGTGCCTTTAAAATTTAAAAAGCGATTTTTAAAACTTGCAAAATAAGTACTAGTAAATCCCTGAAAGTAGTTTAGTTATGTATATCAATTAAAAGTCATTAATGTAAGATAAGATATGTCCTTAGTACCCTTTCCCAACGACTCCATCTTAGACGCTGTGATGACGGTTTCTCCAAATAAACAATACCTTGGCATTTTTGTACCCACCACGCCAGCAACAACAGGGCCTGTGAAAATATGACAGAACCTTATCACACTATACACAACACGTTGAAAGGTGAAGATAACGAACAGTGACCAATCTCATAAGTCCTATAAGCAATACAAAATAGAGAGTTGGGCAAACACGGATCATTGGATATGCTAGAGGTGGGATCAGGTGCCTAGGAAGAGTAAGCACCCTCTGTCGACCAGACACACCCGCCGTGATCCCCATAGCTTGATCAGGTAAACAGGGTTATCCGTAGACAAAATCAATGTGTCGAGAACGGCCTAACAATCGGTATAAAACAATCAAACAGCATTTGACCCAATACTAGGTTGTATTGGCAAACTAGATCGTTATAACGACCATGGAACTTGCAAAATGCTGACTTAAAACGAAACTGTTGAAACTCCTGTCCCATAAACGTGTTTGTCAGTAGCCTGTCTCGATTTAAAAACTGATCAAACGCAGAGCAGGCTCTTGTGTATTGAATCAGTTGAGGTATATACACATCATATGCAGCTGATAATGGAATATTGCTACATAAATATGAGAAGGTGACGAGAAAGAAGCTGGAATCATCCCGTTTGTCATAAAGTTGAGTTGTTAAATGTGTAACAATATCACAGAACGTCTGGGGGGAAAACCCACAGTACCAGCAAAACACAGAACCTTATAGCACCATTGACAACACGACATGTACAAATATTAGAGAATCTTATCACACAAACAAGACTGTCAAAATATCACAAAACATTACCAGAACAAATTAACAGGTACAACAGGACCCGTATATATATCACAGAACTCTATCAAACTAGCAAGAAGTGGGCCTATGAAATATCATAAAATTTTACCATACCATCAAGAACAAGAAAAATATAATTGCATATCCTTACTGCATCAACAAGAACATAGTCTATAAGATATCAAAGTTTGTCATACTAATATTCCCGTGGTAGTCCGGTTTAGAATTGGTCCTCAGTAGCCCCATGCTTGTCGTAAGAGGCGACTAAATGGGGCGGTACCTCGGATGAGACCGCAACAACCAAGAAACCGTGTCACAGCAGGTGTGGCACGATAAAGATCCCTCCCTGCTAAAAGGTAGTAAGCGCCAAGCATAGGCCTAAATTTTGCAGCACTCCACCGGTAATGGTGACGTCTCCATATGAGTAAAAAATTCTCGAGAAGGACGTTAAACAAAATAAAACCAAACCAAATTAAACCTAAAACACTAATAACAATAGGATTGGTAAAATATCAGAGAACCTTATCACACCAGGGAAGACATATATAAAATAAATACAATAAATATCAGAACCTTATCATGACATGTAGAGCAGGCATGTAAAAATAAAAGAACGATATCACTGCTCCAAAAACAGTTAAATATCTCGGAATCTCTTAAAAGCAACATCAAGGCCTGTCAAATATCACAGAACCTTAATGCTTAACTGTCAGCTACAACAAAATCTGTAAAATTATCCCAGACTCATAGCATACCAGCTGCAACAGGATCTGTGAATTATCATAAATTATTATCATATCACTTACAGCGGGACCTGTGCAATTAAAAAGCGAAGATAACGAACAGCGATCAATCTCATAATTCCTATAAAGAATACAAATTTAAGTAAATTATACACCCTTATCACACCAGCTACAACACTGTCTGTCAAATATTACTGAAGGTTACATACCACTACAACTGAGCCTAGGAAATATTTCATACATGTACCAGCCACAACATTACAGAGTCTTATTACACCCGCAACGAAATGGACCTGTAAAATATCATAAATCTTTATCGCACCAGCTACAAAATGGCCTGTAAAATATCATAAATCTTTATCGCACCAGCTACAAAATGGCCTGTAAAATATCATAAATCTTTATCGCACCAGCTACAAAATGGTCTGTAAAATATCATAAATCTTTATCGCACCAGCTACAAAATGGCCTGTAAAATATCATAAATCTTTATCGCACCAGCTACAAAATGGCCTGTAAAATATCATAAATCTTTATCGCACCAGCTACAAAATGGCCTGTAAAATATCAGAAAACCTTATCGCACCAGCTACAAAATGGCCTGTAAAATATCATAAATCTTTATCGCACCAGCTACAAAATGGCCTGTAAAATATCATAAATCTTTATCGCACCAGCTACAAAATGGCCTGTAAAATATCATAAAACCTTATCAAATAATACCAGCAAGAACCGGAAGTGTACAACAGGCAAGAAATCTTATATGACATGAACAACTACATGGCCTTTAAAAGTGTATCAAAGAATACTATCCTTCATAATTACTCGTATGTATTTTATATTTGCAATGATTAAAACATTTTTATAAAGAGAAAGTGTATGTAACATTTTACCAGGAGATTTGTATGAAAATATAATTTCTTTTAAATATATTTTGATAAAACATGACCTTCCCATAGACTTTGAACAATGTAAAATTCTAGGTGAAATAAATCAAACAGTAATCAAAATTTAGAAAATTTCTATGGTGGATTATTTTTATTTGATGAACCTATCAAACTGATACAATGAATACAAAAATCCCACTATCGATTTACTAGATATGAAGTATGGTTGTTATACATTGAATACCTTAAGCCCCCCCCCCCCCCCCCCTAAAGATAATAAATAACCAAATAGTGTCCTTTTCCAATCACAACTCGTCATACACTAATATTCAACTGTAAAACAGTGTCCTCTGGACACATCGGGAAGATATATGTTTTAAACGGACACCTCCTCCTGAGTAGGAACTGCGTAACCATGTGGATTAGCAATTAAACACCACGCATTTCAGCCCAAATACCATAAAAGCTCGAAGACGAAGAACTCAATGCTCTTAGATACCGTATGTACGTTTACAGCATTGCCCCTTTGACAAACCTATCCTGAAATTGAATAATTACGCGTATGGTAAACTACATGTACCCTAAAATGGAATAAAATGGGATATTTACCCGTATGACAACCTATCCTCAGACGAAATGTCATGCCAGGAAGGTGAGGTATTTCCAAGTCCTTCACAGTGCGCAACAAATTAAGCGCCATTATTCCAATCTCTGCTGCATGACGATTTCCGTTTTTGCGAGGCACACCTGTAATTTGATATGTTCATTTTGTATCACATGTATTTCGTTCATTGCTTTAAAAAACGTTTTTATAACATGCAGTGCAATGGTCAACAATAAAAAAAAAATTAATGCTTCCGATGAAATCCCCGAAATATCAATGATACACCAAATATTGCTAATATACATAAAGTCCCTGTACACTTGAGCGGTGAGCGAATGGTGAACCAACGGTGAAGGTATGGTGAATGTACGCTGAGTGAAAGCTGAACGCAACTTGGTGAGCGATAAGTGAACGGTGGGCGAACGCAGATTGCAAACGGATCGCAACGCAATTTCAGTCAATAATCAAGATACTTTGTGATTGAAATTTATATTTCTGATGTACATGTAATTTGAAAGTTTCTTCCACTCTTGCCTACGTGTTCCTTTTTTATTTTGTCCTCGTTGCAAAGACTGATCCTTTCTCTTTGGAGTTCCGAATGACAATTCAAAGACAAAAAGGATGAACGCTGAATGAATGGTGAGCGAACGATGAACACTTTGTGAACGGTGTAGGCAAAACTGCTGTGAATCGTGGGCGAACGGTGAGCGCATAGGGAATGCAGGGAAACGAACGGAAACCTTTAAAGGTCTGCATCTTACCTGACACAACCATATAGGCATCGCCTATTGTTTCCACTTTGTACACGTCATACATCTCGATCTTCTTATCGAAACATGTGTAGAGACTGTTCAACATATCCACAACCTTAAATGCAACATCGTACAATTTACTCTGTTAGCTACAATACAACAATGGGAGAGAGAGAGAGACAGACAGAGAGAGAGAGAGAGAGAGAGAGGAGAGAGGGTCTACAGACCTGATATGGAGAGCTGGAGGCAGCTATTTTGGTAAATCCTACGATATCACTGAAGAATACTGTTGATTCAGAAAAGTGTTCAGCTTCCACTATCTCGTTACTCTTCAGACGTTCTGCCACAGACTTTGGTAGCATCTGGTAGAGCAATGTGTCAATTCTTTTCTTTTCTTTATTCAAATCCTTTGTTCTACAATTATACATTAATTATAACATTGCAAGTCAATTCGTTCAACCCAGCCTGAAAGTTGCGTTATTGTTAAAAGAATGAATCGGAATCATACCTGTTTGCAATCGTTTGTGAGTAGTTTTGAATCTGCACAGTCAGTCTATACACGCCTAGAATTACCAAGGGGCATACCATTAAGACGACACCAAATATGCAACTGATGGAAATGATGACCTGCAGGTCCTCTTTTTCTCGAATAGACAATTGGTCGTCAATTTTCTCTGCCAGCTTTTTTTGAGTTTCTCTGACCGTCTCTTGGTAGTAAGTCATGTTTTCGAACCAGTAATTAGCGTTGTCAAGAGATGCGTTCAGTCGGCTGCTCTTGTTAGACCTAATCATAAGCCTCATATTGGTGATTTGGCGTAGTAATGAAGCCTTCTTCCGTAGCTGATCCTCATATATCTCATATGCCATTTCTGAGTAGCGTTTACAGGATTGAAAGGTAATATTTGAATTTATCTGAGCTTCTAGAAAATATAAATAGTCTTGTTTACTTTCAAATCCACCTCTGGCGAAATAGGTGACTCCCAGTCCTCTTTCACGTCCGATGTATTCACTGGCAACAATGATCTCCTGATAGGCCACTAGGGTTTTCCATACCGCGCCAGTACGAGATTCTGATACAGTCTCATACAGCCACGACATGAATCTTTCTATCAAGCTTGTATAGAACTCGATTTCTTGCTTCGACGTTCGGTTATGTTGATCCAGCTGGTAACGATGTCTATTGAGATAAAGTAGAAACTTTTCCTTGGATTCGAATTCTTGTTTTTGATTGTTCAGTCTCACAGGCCAGTATGACATGTTGTCTACTGCAGCATCAGTATCTGGGTATCGTTTTAGTAACAAACCTTTGGTGTCTTTACCAATGGCGCTAACATACAGAGCGCTCATGTCGCGTTCTCGCTGGAGGTAACGCATCATTTGACCAAGCTCCACACTGAAGCCAAATGAATGAATTTTTGAATATCCGAATTCTTTCAATATTTGTGAGTACAATAGATATACAGATGATAAACTCACCAGAGTACTCAATATGTTTTACATGGGATGAATTGTACATATTCGTAATGCATCTTATAAGTTATAGTTCCATACTTTATGCATACATACTAGTTTCACAGTATTATCAATAATATCAATAATATAAAGCATCAGATAAATAATTTCAAAATATAAGTACATGCAATACACTTCCCTATATCTGTAATTTGAAATAAAACGAGGAATGGTCATTTGCAAATACATTGATTAACACGAAATTACTTGATACTTCGCTGTCTTGGTCTTTTGTGTTTTATTTTTATGCAATTTAATACATGGTGTTTTCTTACGACTTACGAGAAGAAAAGTGACGTCCGGATCGAAGAAGCTTCGACATAATTCTTGACGACCGAGACGAAAACATTGCTTATCATTCCCATGAGAATCCCCATCGGAAGGAGAACGATCATCAGCATCTTTATCAACTGCTTCCGTTTTCCGGTATTGGTGATAGGGTTGTCTGAAGGTTAAATGCACAGGTTTTACGTGCAATATATGCAAAAGAAAATTTTCAATGATCTTGTTGTTTTCATACCTGCAATACTGATTCCTATAAACATTACTCCTCTAATTGAAGAATTTATTGGAAAGTTTTTTTTATAATCAACTATTTTTCGTAAAATGCATGAAAACTAGTTATCATTTTCTAAAAGATGGTTAATGAATCTAACATTTCCCCCGCTTCACCTTAGCTGCAGAGGTAAAGATCTGCAGCTAGCCTCACCTCTACACAAGGAGTCGCATGAGTTTTTTGCCTGAGGCAAAGATAACATGTTCATGATAAGCGAGTTGAGCTGAGACGCCGTCATTGAACCCGTGGAGCTGTTGATGGAGTCAGCAGTCTTAGACTCTGGACGAATCTGACTTTTCTTCTTAAAGAATAACATGGCTGTTTCCGTCTATAGAAAAGACAATTGTGCATAGAATCACACTTTTTGTTCACAATATTTCAAATTACCATATTTCAAAAACAAAACGAATAAATGATAAGTTGAATATTGGAATAATTATTAAGAATAAATTCAAAGTTTTTCATGTTTGTAAAACAATTCTCTAAAACATTTTGATTTACCCTTATAATACTGGCCACTATTTGAAGACTAGAAAATTTTGGCCATATGAACATGTACTTGCAATCCACATAGCTGTTTCAGAGTGGATAAGCTTACCTATGGACCAAATTACCTCAAAGTCGAACAATGGTGAAAACTTTAAAAACTCATGTAGCGATTCTCAAAGATCGCAGATATGCAGATACCTTCAATAACAATAAGTTAGTGTTTGGTTTTATGTAATAAATGTCACAGATTGCAATCATCCCAAAGATTAGAATATACCGTAAAACTGTATAGATTCATTATACCTATATACATGTACCTGAAAAAGTGAAGATAACGAACAGTGACCAATCTTATGAATCATTTAAAGAATAAAAATCTAATAGTAGGGCAAACTAGGTGGGATCAGATGTTTAAGATACGTAAGCATCACGTGTTGACCGGTCAAACCCGCATTAAGCCCTATATTTTGAGAAGGTAAACGGAGTAATACGCAGTCAAAAACTATCATGTGAAGAACGGCCTAACAATTGGTAATCGGATCAGATACATTTTGTCTATTAAAAATGCCCTTCGGTCTTGGGGAAAATCTATGATCATTGACTTGCCTGAGTTGATGTTGATCAACTCTGAAGAGCAAATATGTTCAATGTTCTGAAGCAAATCAAATGTGAAAAGAGAGGCAAAACTTATTCAAATATCTAGACTAGAACATTGCTGGAACCTAACTTTTGCATCTTTTTACACGGAAATCAATTGATATATACATGTATTTATTAAATATGTTTGCGTCTGAATTTTGTAGTATTGTCAATTTTGTGGGAAGCATATTTCAACTTTCAACTGGAAAGATTTAACTTAAAGTATATTAAATATATATTTTGGAGCAATATGATAAGTATTGAATCACTATCTACACAATTATAGCATTCTGCGCAGCTGAGGAGCTAACTTCCTAACTTCCTTAACTAAATATATGAGATCGATCAGTTTGTTTTCTTGACCTTTTCATCAGCTACAATTTCAAGTATATTGTGACTTTCAAGTGTAATAGGACATTATCATATTATATTGCTCTTGTCCTTTATCCATAGAATTCAGTATTTGAAATAATTTTTTAAAAAACATATTACATTCACAATGGTTTAAGGAAAGTGGTTTTCCGTATTCCTTAGTGATGTCACTGTGTATGTTACTTCTTTCATGTCATTCACCTCTCCTACTCTTATTTAAAATGCTTGAAGATAAACTTTCATTGTGAGTACATATATTTCGTTCCATAGGCAATACGTCGGTGGACATAAGTTACTCGTTCAAAATAGTTGATTTTATCTAGTAAGTATTGTCATCAGAGAAAGTATCTTAATTCTGATGTACATACATGGTGCACACTTTCTGAAAACCACAATAATCCGCATATCCAAAAAATCATATTTTTATCAACAAAATATACTTTTTGCCATACCATTACATATAATTCTGTGGCTCTTTGTTGAACCATATTTTTGTATAAAAAGTCTGCAATACAAGTGATAGTCAGTTATGTCTTCTTACCTTGGCGGTCTATACCAAACTTAAAGTTAAAGATGTTCCTGTCGGAGGCAGCTTCTACTGGATAAAGACATCCGAGAAACATTGCAATCGTTATATTAACCAATGGTATTTGATTATACATTCCATGACGTCATAGATCAATTTTTCATTCGTTGAACTTTATCCAGAATCAAATCTACAGCTTGATTCTCTAATTAACACATCAAGTTGTTGCATCATTATCGGAGACTGAATATTATGTAGGATGGTACCAGATAATTACTAACAATACATGTAATACCATCCTTCGTCAGATAATCTGTGTCCAAAGCTAATTAGTTTGAATTTAAGTTATTATACATGTATCACATTAAATTTCGCTGTACTAGTAATTAACAGTTATATCATATGGTATTACTGAGATAGCACAGTCAGTAGAGATATAGTTTCCTGTGCGCTGGGGGGGGGGGGGGGGGGATCGATGCCTGAACGTGGCAAACTTTTTTTTATTACAATAGACTGCGATCATTACAAGCGATAGTCGCGGATCTTTTAGATGATCTATAAATGCTGAGGCCCCATATCACGGTAAGCTTTGAAACAACAAAAATCAGCATTGTTAAATGGTCTTGAATGCTGAAACAGATACACATTTTGTCGCTTAACGTAAACTACCTACATACATGTATCTGAATGAGTTACAAATTCCCTACGGAACTTAAGACTACAATCAATCAATTCAATATATTACATGTAGATAATGGTCATCTCGGCAAGATATAATGTTTTCGTTCGGTTTGTGCGTGTATCTATGTGTGGGAAACATTATATGAAAAACCTATAAATATTAGATTTCAGAAAAAGATGCATTTTTGATGACCTACAAGAGCTGTGTGTGGAGGAGATTAGTTACAAATAAAGAGAGACTGGGAGTGTTGGCGGGGGTTTCTGGTCTCTCAAAGGATTTTTGTTTAGGTTGTATTCTAAAGGAGAAGACAAGACCTCCCTGTGCGATCTATCCAACAGCAATCTCTGTCAGGGTAAATTTCACTTATAGTATCAAAACCTTGTATTAATAAAAATGCAAAGTTTGAATTCTTTGATTAATGTTGATAAATACTGCAAAACGATTATTGTTTAGAATTATGTATGATTGAATAGCTTAGTGTATGTAAAACTTATACGGTACCAATTTTGATGCACCAGATGGGCATTTCAACAAATAATGTCTCTTTAGTGATGCTCAACCGAAATTTTTGAAATCCGAAATAACAATAAACTTTTAAGGGCTATTTTAGGGGAAAACAGAGTGCCAAAACCTGGAGTCGAATTCGTCTAAGGATAAGAGCTATGCATGAAATGAATTTCTAAATTTTATCACAGCAATTAAATATACATCCGTATTTTCAAGCTAGAAACGAAGTACTTAGCTACTGGGCTGTAGAGACCCTCGGGGACTCTACATGGAAATCCACATGGAAAAAGCAGTGGAGAATGTACAGGATATTTTGAAGTATTAAGAATTTTTGCAGTTGTAGCTGATCAATGATGTTAACGGTATTTAGTTCCAATGTGATTTTATTGTAGTGTTCTGTACCACATGCATACTGAATATTGCATATCACATACTGAATATTGCATATCACATACTGAATATTGCATATCACATACTGAATATTGTATATCACATACTGTATATTGCATATCACATACTGTATATTGTATATCACATACTGTATATTGCATATCACATACTGTATATTGAATACCACATACTGTATACTACATACTTATATTACATACTGTATACCGGTACTGGTAAATAACAGGAAAGACACACAACGGAAGAATATTCACAATGTGTACATATTCATACAATGACAGTCTGATCTACACAATAACAGGGCAACATTTGCATCAACAAATGATATAATTCAATATTTTTAAAATAACCCCGATTTACTTTTATTGAAAGAGAATACTGGTAAACAAATTGGAATGTCTAAGTCACAGACATTGAAAACGGTAAATAGCTCGAGGAGGATGGATCACTTGGTGTCCTTGACGAAAAAAAAAAAAAGATGACAAAAACCAATTACTTACACACTGCAGGGAGGCATTAAAGTATAATCTCAAACAAGTTAAAAGGTGCTTAGAGCAACCAAAACAAAGTAAGAACTACGATTCAGTCGCCTCATTTGCAAACATAGTGTAAGAGAGATAACTTAGTTATAGGCTCTGTGAACACTAAACACAAGAGGAGATCCGAAAGATCGCACAAGGCCCACCTCCGTCGTGAATCTTGCTTTACAAGTCGAATTGGGGCGATACGTGGTTGAACCACTGAACGAGATACCGTGGATATTGTGTGACCGACAAAGCATGAAAATTGAAAATCCTTTTTGTGTTTGAATGTCCCTCATATAATCAATTCCGAAGGACATTCTCGGTGAGCTGCTAGAATCGGCAGAACTTTCGGGCAGTGATACATTATATAATTCGCCAAAAACAAACTCAAATAAAACTGTTAGTGACACAAATTAGATGAAGTATAAGTATAAGAAATACCATAGAACCAATATACGTTATTCTATTGATCGCGGCAGCTCGGTGGTAGAATGTTCGCTTCAAAACCGGAAGGTGATTGTTCGAGCACCGCTCATGTCTTGGCTGTGTGAAACATAAGACGTATATAAATATAAGTAGTGACTGTTTCTTCACCAAGCGTTCGGCATTTAGAAGTGAGAATCATGGGTCTTTTGGATATGACCTTAAAACAGAAGTCCCGTCTCACAGCAAGCGTTGGTACGTTAAAGAACACTCACGGCTACGACCGTAAGCGCTATGCTAAATTAGTGGTACATCACTTACAACAGTTGACGTCTCAAAATGAGTAAAAAATTCTCGGCGAGACGTAAAACAAACAAACAACTTTATTCTTTGTCACATTTTCATTAACAAACCAAAATAATGTTTTTGAAAAATTACACATTTTTGCACTTGAGAATCCAAGTAGGTTTGTGGAGAAGAACATTAATTACAACTGACATACAAAACAAAATCTATCTACCCATAACACACACACACACACACATGTACACACACACACACACACACACACACATTATATAATCTAATGTAAGAAACATTTACCATTACCGGTGTGAATTCAAGTTTTCCGAGAAATAAACTATAGTGTCAGTCTACAATATCCGTAGAATCCACAAACGGCGATAACATAACTGTAGAAGGGGCCTCAACGACTACGTCATCGCCATTACAGACTTTCAAGGTGACATTGATATGACAATTTACTCTACAGCAGTGCTTGTCTGTACCATTTTATATGATGCATATGTGTATAGTACATGTATATATTGTATTGCATTCGTGGTAAAACATGTCATTATTTGATATAACTTAATTATTATTGTGTTCATCGGTGCTGAGACCGTTCCGATGGTACCTGTAACTTGTAGATATTACACTGGTGTTCATGTCTGCAATATAAATCTCACTACCAGCTGGTCCACCTTTGAATTCCTATTGGATTTAATGAACATAGGAGTATTGAATTCTAATAGAGTGAGGGAGTTTCCGACTCAAAGTATGTCGTTTCCACCAAGATTTCAATGGGAAAGTGATGACGTCAATGTTGCTGCTAAAAGGTATGCTAATTTAAACAAGAGGTCCATAGGCCTTGTAAGTGACCTGGGTAATAGTTAAAGGCAACACTAAATCCAAGGGCTACAACGTCTATAAGTTTGGAAAAGACCTTCACACTTTGTTAAGTATGTATTCACTCTTATTCAACATCAACACAAGAAGAAAATATTCAAACTTTATATACATTACATATAACTGAGCTTGTTCCTGAGTCAGAACTCATGTCACGAGTTCAGAAAATTTACAAATAAAATGTTGGTGGGGGCTTTCCAGATCGTCTACAATACATTTTACTATACTGTGCATATTATGACGATATTATATTTGCCTTGTTCTTGAGCCTGACTCTAACTGAGGTGCAATGAATTTTATAATTTAAAGTAGAGGTCGTTTAATACGGTATAACGAAACATACATATGACTGACTGACCATTTTCTGTTCCTCCTAAACATTCATTTTGTTGGTAAAACTAATAAGATTTTATTACCTGTAATGGGCATTAACAGTACATGTATATGACAATATTGATCCCGCCTGTGACCTGGTACCTCTACAGAACCTAGGGTTGCGATATTCACAATTTGGTATATCCTTTTCTTCTTTCCCTATATATGCATGTAGTATTCATATAGCACCAGCAAGATTAAAGAAGTCTTTCAAATGATACAATATTTAATCACCATGACCATCTTGGCTCAACCCTGGCAACACATCCTCTAACCCTGCATGCTGGGATCATGAAAATTACATTTTTTGTAAAGGACAACCTGCTCCTTATACATACCCACTTAGTTCCAATTTAATATCAAAAGCATTAAATAAGTTTTACACATAAACACTATATTCCAAGAATATGGACCTATAGCCCGGGGATCATGAAATTCACGATTTTGGTAGAGGCCTTCCTGTTCTATATGATTAAGCATTTATTTTGCCAACAGTATGTGGTTGTAAAGAAGACAATTTTTTTATATTGGTCAATTTTGGTAGTGTACTTTGCGTTTGCCCCGAACTTAAGGCCCCGGGGTGCGAGAGTCCTAAAATTTACAATATTTCCCTCGTCTATAAGATGCGTCATACCGAATTTGAAAAGAATTCCAAGAGTAGTAATCAAGGAGCTAGAAATGTTCAGCTGTTTACGCACAACGGACGAGGATGGACGCAAATTAATAGAAATAGGTCACCCGAGCGCCCTCAGCCCTGGGGATAATAAAAAACACTATTTTGGAAGAAGAGTTCATCCGTTTCCTACATTTTTCTTTTTGTAACCATGCAATTAGTTGTGCAGGAAAAGATTTTTGTAATTATTTACATTTCCACAATATAACCATTTTGGTCCCGGTCTTGAGGAATAACCTGTCATTATAAACACTATTTAGGGTTCAGGTTCTTCCTCAGTATATATGGATTTACTTTTCCATCAAGTTGTACAGGAGTAAAATAGAAAAATTTTCTAAGTGTATGTATACTTGGTACTTTCATTATATGACCATTCCTGTTCTTCCTTGACGACAGAGTCCATGCCCTAAAGAACACTTCAACTGTTGTAGAGAGCTCAATGTTCCTCGCAAATGCATTTAGTTTTCCTTCAAGATGTGTGGAAGTAGAGAAGAAGATATTAAGAAATTCTGGTTATCATAGGGGTTTCCCCAGCCCAGGAGTCCCAGGGTTGCAATGATTACAAAAATCACAATTTATGTTCCTCTTATCTGTATCATGTTTCATATTGAATTTGAAGACAACTGACCCAGTGATATTAAAGATGTTCAGTTACGGACGACGACCAATGACAATAGTGTCCGCAGTCAAAATCAGTATGTAAAGAACGACCTCACAATTACTATAAAACACGCCAGACGGCACTGGATCTAATGAAAGGATGTATTTGCAAATCAGATCGTTATAAAAACCGTAGACTTTGTGCAATGCTAATTTTAAACGAGACTACTGAAACTAGTACTTAGTAAATTCCAACTTCTTGCTATATACACAAGTGTATACAATTGTAATTGAACCTTTTTTTGGTACAGTAAACCACTAGTATTTTCTATTCTTATATTCGATTCGGTATTTCGTAATTCATTCTATGTTTACTGACAACTGCTGTAAGCAGCATGACAACTGAAGCATATATTACGACCTTGACATTTCAGTGATTACATCAATGATTTCTAATTTTAAAAAAACCCAAACAACCCAATATTATGTAAACATAAATCAAGCATTCGGTCTATATATGATACAAAATAATAAATATTAATTTATCTCATAATGACGTCAGTCCACCTCTGGTTTATACAAAATAGCAATGCTTGTATTGGCATAATTATACATTGACAGTCATTTCCCCAGTAGAATTTGCCAATATACATGTAGTTTTACAATAAATGAAATTCCGTTATTTTTGTAGTAGAAAGAAACATTATTTCACAGATCTTTATTCAAAATTTAAAATTATGCATGTTTAACCTATCTTGGTAAAGTGGCTGTTCTAGAAATCCATCAAATGCGTCCATTACATCCTTCTAAAAATAAACCACTACCTGACCTTGAAAATTAGAACGAACCTTACATCATATCATAAATCGAAAACGCCACAACCACTTCAAAATCGTATTCCATAACACTACTCCATTTGCGATGTGGGGATACATTTTCAATCAGAAAAAAGTGTCTTCCAAAACAATTATTCTAAGATTCATACTTTGTTCTATACATTCTGATTTTGACTACAGATTACTCTGCTTACCTGATCAAGATATAGGGCACCCGGTGCGTGTGACCGGTCAACAGAGGATGGTTACTCTCATTATACACCTGATCTCTTGTCTGATGTGTTCAGAGGTCCTTGTTTATCCTCTTAAATTTGTATTCTTTATAGGAATGCTGAGATTAATAACTGTTCGTTATCTTCACTTTTTCATACATTATTACTGTATATTCTTTACAAAAGCAGTCGGTTTATAAGATGTAAGCAAGGTGAGAAATTGTAAATAATGTTCTTGGTTTGTTTTTGATGTTTTATTCAAGTGAAATAACATGCATGGCATTTCAAACGAAATAACAAATGAAAAGTCTCTCGAACCATTGTCTCGCCGTTTCAATTGTTTACAATTTATTATATCACATTTACAAAATATCACCTTTTTACATTTATTCACTTTTCGAGCTATGGTATATTGCACAGAACATAAATCAAAACCGATAGGGGTACATCTAATTACAATAATCATTCAACTGATCAAATAATCATTGAGAGCATTGGATGTAAACCCCAAAAATATAACATAGTTATGAGCTGTATCAGAAGTAAACAGTTATTTCTGGTCTCTCTTTTGAAATCTGTTCCTCTGGAGCAATGATCTGAAAGAGCAGACGAAAGTAAGAGCACAGTTAAATCACAAGCAAGCGATTTTTAAATCATGAGAGCACAATCTATCTTGCCTACCAAAATCATGGTTATCAATGTTGAATGTATATATCTTTGTATTAGCGTTTTTTCCCCCTAATTGTTGGCAATTTGACTTTCTCTTCATATATGGATTTCAAAGCATACATTCAAATTTAGAAATTAAAAAACGACAATGCGTGATTAAAAAAGAAAGACATGCAAAAAAGTTAATAGAATGCCCCGTGCAACGACTGAAAATATGCAGGAATCCGTAAAAATAAAAGTTTCAAAATAAAATATAGCTTAATACACGATTCGCATGCATTTACCTATTGACAGCGATAATACGTCATCATTAATTTCTTCTGCAAAAACGTAAATCAAATTACATGTAAAACTGTCGTACTTATTTCCGGGTTGAAATATTTTCAGGTTTTAGACTAGTAAAGACAATACCGAGTGTACTTACGTCTGATCCAAATGTAGAAGATGGCGGATTTGATCCCGCCCATGATAATGAATTTGCATTTCCTCTCGGATTATTTCTGTGTTTTTCCATTAACACTTTATGACTGTCACCTGTGCTATCACTAGTATCACTATTACTGTTCTCTTCCACATGAAAAGTTCTCATATTTCCATCATGATAATCATGATAATTATCAGTATATGGTGTCACTGCAGTCTCTATTTGAATGTCGCCGTTCTGACGAGCAATATTCAGTCTATATTTGAGAGGGTTCTCCTGTATTGTAGTATGGCTGTCTACATCTGATGTTTCCTCCCATTCTCCCTCAATATTAATGTCCAGTTTGGAAGAAGGGTCCGGGGAGGGGTCGCCTCTCTGGTATGTTAAGCCACGAGGATCCATGCCCTGTCGTGTTTTTGCTCTATCAAGGTGTTCCTCTACATATCGCCGTCTTCCATTTAAAAAAAAAACAATTTCAAAATTTTGATATTAACTAAGCAGATACACTTTATTAACTTCACCCAAATTTCAAGATTGTAATGAAGAGTGTTGTAAATATACTGAAGAATGAACTTGTACTTATTGGAAGAAAGATCGTTCGAATTAATTCTGCATTGTGCTTTAGAGATAAAAAACAAAAACAAAAAAACAAAGTAGAGTTAGAAATGAGCATACCTGCGAATGATATAAATGACCAGAAAGATGATGACAAAAAGAAGTATGGCTGCTACAACTCCTAAGATAATCGCAATTAGGTCTTTGCTGGATGCCATATCTAGAGACCCGGTGTCCTTCACAACCCTTGCAGGAAACGCAACAGTTACCACGGCGATAGTTTCACGCTGGGGAGTTCCGTTATCTTTTACACTTATGACTACGATGTATTCGTCGCTAACATAGTCCCCCTCACTTCCGGTTAGCGAAACTATACCTTCTTGTGATACGGCAAAAAGACTGAAATTAGACAAACGACTCTTAAAATGTTATAATGGCTACACTCAAAATTCGATGTTTTTCTACAGATACAAAATCCAAACACAGCCTTCTAGGATAGCCTCAAGACTGGAAAGCTTTCTCAAAAGTTGGATTGGTGCACGAATGTACTCACGACAACTCAAAACAGTCTGGTGATATTGTCAGTACAGGGGGATATAGATCCACACGGTCATACACAAATATGCGTCTGTATTTATGGTTGAATGTTATAATGTAACTTATTCAGACACACGTGTATGCAAATATTCCGTGTAACATCAATTGACTTGATTTGCAATACATTATTCCACGGCGTGTTTTAGGTCTTGCCTTTGTTGCATATCCACAGGGTAGATCAAATGTGCTCACGCATGATTTCGTTTTACCACCCCAAACCGACACTGTTTAAATCTTTGTTTAGCCGTAATCGTAATTACCAAAAACATTCCATTAATTCATATCACCACAGCAGAAAGAGTATAATGCCTTCATTAATTTCTCAAAGAAGAGTGCATAGAAGTTTTAAAAAGAAATTATGTCATAATAAAATCATGCTTCCACTATTATAAATTTCTAAGTATACACATGATGAAAAGATTCACATTATATGTAGTAGTTATTGTGTTATTTACCTTTTGTGGGTCACGACAGTATACGTTAGTGAAGTGTTTAGGTCTTTGTCCACGGCCTGAAATTAACATTTTCTCACACTTAAATCGGTATATCGAAGACGCCCTCGTACATACAAATAATTCAGAGCATTTCTACTTAATTAATACGTACATCAATAGAACCAATGTACTGTAGAATCATTTTAATTCGTGGGGACCAATGTTCGTGGGTAAGCAAAATTTTGTTTGTTCGTGGGGACGTAATTTCGTAGGTAAGCGATACGATGTCACTAGGAGAGATAACTCTACTTGGTTTAAAAAATGTTCAAGGACATGTAAATTCGTTGGTAAGAGTGACCCACGAAATCAACGAACATCAACCCCCCACAAACAATGACGAGTCCACAGTATACCAATTTCATCTGACAAATCAGAAAAGACAAGAACGGGTTCAACATACATCTGTAACAAACAGTTATGAAGAATGTATCAAGTCCAACGTATATAAGCCTTGTACATGTAAACATACCTTTACAACAGCGATCTGCGCTCCCTTGACCCTCTTGGTGTTCACGGTGATCTCCCTTTTCAGTATTTCAGGACCATTGTCATTGACATTGCTTACAGTTATTGTTATTGTGGTCCACGTCGACTGTAAAACACGCAAATGTTGCAAAAGTCTCATTCTTGTATTAAACATAAAAGGGATTATGGGAAACCGGAAATAATCAAGGACAGAAGGGGTTCAAATAAATAATACGATTGAAAAGTTTTGAACATATTGTCAAACCCCAACAATACCTATTTCTCAAAGGCTTCAACTACACAGTCCGTTACTTTAGAGTTTTCAAATCTTTAGTTTCGGATACTTACATAAAACTCATCTGAAGCTGTTAAATTGAAGATAAATTGTCTTTGTTCTTCATAGTTCACTTTCCTGGTCAGTACGATATTCCCACTGTGTACAAATAGAATATATTCTTCAGAAAATTTTCAGCATTTTGAAAAACGAAATGCCTTATATAGCAGTGTTGTGTATAGCATTTGGTCAGCCTTAAAACAGAAAGTTATTTTAAGTGGATCCCTAAACCAAAATTGTATTTAAATAGCTCGCTAAAACTATTGTATGACGTACGAAAGAGAGATACAAAGCTTTCAATTACTTTGTGCGTTTTACAGAGTAATAAAAGTGATATTTTGTTTGAAAATTAAATTATTTTTAAAGTCCATATTTCGCTGTGATACCGGTATGATGCATGATATAAATATCTAATAAGACTTAGATTAACGCTCATCATTTTTAAATTTAAAAAAAAAAATGATTTTGGAAATCAAAAATGTTCTTTATTAATATTTCTAAATCTACGACTAAAATATTCAATAAAGATGCCAATTGGAAGAAGGATGTATCAGACAAACATATTTTAAAAAGAAATTCAAATGAAATCACCAAAATCAAAACTGTATGATCCGATCTTCATGTATTATTTTTATCAACTTTCCCTTAATTTCATGCTTGAAAACATTTGCATGTAAAAGAAAAGAGAGAGAGAGAGAGAGAAGACTATTTTAACGTAAATATAGTGGGCACATACACATTATCTGTTAGGCGTCTATAAATAGCCCCACGAGCGTCAGGGGAATACCGATATGATGTATATAATTCACACACAACTGTCTATTTAAGATTGAAAGAGCATAAAACAACAAATTAGTCAGAGGTATTCCATATTCTTTATTTCTCTTAAACTTATGGCATGGAACTAATACGGAACTTTCGAGATACGGATCCCTTCTGACTTTCATCGTGCGTTGAACGTAATTTGTAGGGTATGTGACTTCCGGATTACAATAACAACTTAGTAAACAAGATGGAATACTTCAATTGCTATCAAATTCCTGCATTTAAATTTTACCATTGAAAGAAAGGAATCACTACAACCATTTTATATGAAAATGCATTTGATTAAATCATATGGCGAGGGAAATAAATCTAGGGAGTATCTTGAGGATATTGGTAAAACTTCACGTCTTGCATCCAACGATACGCGTCTAAATTCGCCTTTTCCCTTCCACCTAATTTACACCCAGGTACTAAGCACCAATACTGATTTGGATCGTCATTGTAGGACTGCGCCTCGCTCTTTACAGACCGTCTGCTAGCGAAACACCAATTGTACCTATGTCAACTTTGCCCTACAATTGGTTATTATCACGTGACCATGGTGTATAAACGTCAAATATAATCGGTCGTTCCGGCACATTCCGAAAGTTCCGTATTGTAACAAAATACACATCTTTACAAAGATAAGACCACCAATGATCTGAAAGTCTGAACTAAACACGTTACTGTTATTTCAATTGGCCGAGTGACGGTTGTTTGTAAACACCGATTTAAAATCAAATAAGTTTGGTTAAAACAGTTGAAATAATGCATGCCATGTCGTACAACCTCATGAATAAGTACTTTCGATGATTTAACCGAGTTTTATAGGGCCATGGACACGATTTGAGCTGAAATTTTTCAAATTTTATTTTTCCATTTTTATTGTTTACATTGATTAACTAAAGTATTTCTAATGGTCTACCAAAATTTGAATATCATTCTTTAAGTTACAAGTGAGATACAGCACTCACACTTCTTTGTTATGTAAACAAGGCTCTGTCATGTTTTTGTTTACATTAGACTGTTTAATAAAAATAGCGTGTTTAAAACAAAATGAAATGTGCCAAACACTAGAAACTATTTAATTGTGTTAAGAATTCACTTATAAATGGAAAAAAAAATCTGCTTTAAACGCAACTTTTACAAATTTATTTAACCTATGTAAACAAAAACATGGCACGAGCCTTTTTTACACAACAAGGACTTGCCCATGTACCTTGACTACTGGCATTAAATTTTTTGCTGATCATTAGTAATACCTTAGTTATGCATTCTAAAGATTAAAAATCAAAAAATAAAATTTGAAAATTTTCAGCTCAAATCGTGACCATGTCCATTTAATAAGGTGGAGAAAAATTGTCGAAATTCGGACCATACAACTTTTAGAAATATTGCAATTTTTTATACAAGCTGCTTTAATTAAAGAGTCATTAAATATTATTTTGGTGTGGAGATTCACTCCAATCCGCTTTTTATGAATTACTTACTTGTTGTTAACAGCGAAATGTGTCTGAGTCCCAATAGAGTATGACAGCGATGTCCACTGCAAAAACAAATATTCACAAAAAAAACCAATAAACAAAACTTATTTTGGTTTACTATGGTCAAAATGTTCACCTTTGTACTGGTTTAGAGTAACAACCTACCTGATTATGATCAGTCACCGTAACGGTGATTACGGTCGTTCCTATGGCCTCATTTTCAGAAACAACGCCGTGGTAACGAGGCTGTGCAAATGATGGTCCCATATCATTTCCCTTACCGATAATAGTAAGCTTCAGTAACGCAATGCCCTGCCGTATTGGATTATCTCTCTGTGTTGCCTGAAAGTCATTATCAGTATATTTTACAATATTCTGCAGTTGTCTCCATATTTATTCTTCGCAATAAGTGGAACCAGGAGGGACTACATTATATTATATGTATATGTTTCCATTTCGTTTCCGTGTATATCCTTCCGTCTGATAATAATTACTTTATAGTATTTAAACGCCCTACATGTATAAGTACTTCGGTTTTTTTTGTATTTGCTTCGTTATGCACTCAATCATATATAAGATTTGATACGATAATATTATATGAAATTTTATACAAATTGTGGACTTTGGTAATTGGGGGTAATTCATTGTTTAGCATTACTCTCAGAAGTCTTGCTAGTTGTAGATATTTCTAAAGTAATAAATTGAGATTTTTGCAAATTTTGTTACCATTATGATGCTCCGAATATAGTTCAAATGATTTGTTGAGAAAATGAAATTTTCGCTGCAGGTATCTCAAAATAAAACTTACGAACAAAATCAATTGAAATGCTTAATGTACATGAAAGGCGAAGACAACGAACAGCGATCAATCTCACAACTCCTATAAGCAATACAAAACAGATAGTTGGTCAAACACGGACATACGTTCTAAAATCTTTTCTGTGTCCAAATTAACATATCTAATTCATCTATAATAGTAATATATAATAACTTATGCAACGTAAGCTATTTGTTTTTATCCTAGATGACAGGAATATATCGCATTTTTTGTTCATTTTGGACTAATGAAATGATGAAGATACCGTGCAGTGATTAATGAAAGGTGAAGATAACGAACAGTGATCAATCTCATAAATTCCATAAGCAATACACAATACATAGCTGGGCAAACACGGACCCCTGGGCATACCAGAAGTGGGATCAGGTGCCTAGGAGGAGTAAGCATCCCCCGCCGACCGGCCACGCCTGCCGAGAGACCAATCAGACATCTTCGGTTGGCCTTTATATTTCGCTAATTAATCCGATAACTTCTATAACGAACACAAAATTAAGAGTTGGACAAACACGGACCCCTGGACACACCAGAGGCGGAACCAGCCGCCCAGGAGGAGCAAGCATCCCCCGCCGACCGTACTGTAGTATTAATATCTGTATGAAAATCTACATGTACCATAAAAACTAGAGCAAATATACCCTCAAAGGGGTGTGACCACGATTACGTAAACTTACTTGGATATTTGATTGATAAAATGACAGTATTTGATACGCAACACATAACAACTATCTTATTTGAAACATCTAAACTTTTCCAAAACAAGTCACGAGCCCTGTTTATGTTGCATGTTACGTGACTCAACGATCAGCAAGGCGTCAAAGTTGGCCGCTTCGGTGAAAGAAAAACTTTCCGACGAAAAATATTAGTTCTTCCTTCTTCCTGCTTGCTCTCTAAGTTGATTTCAGATTAACCTGTGTCAAAATGTTCAACCCTACATACATGTAGAAATCTTGGATTTTTTCACTTATGTGTGTAGTTTCCTAGCTAATGACAAGTATTTGTGAAATAAACGAAATGTCAAAATGGCCATATCAACATTATTTTCTCAATCAAAATAAGATAGGTTATGAAATAGGCCCAACGTGAATATTTTGTTTTTGCATTATATGATACCATTCAAGTATATGCTCTAGTGGGGAAAAGATGAGAATATATAAACCTTTAACACTAGAGTGGACTGTCCGTCTGATAGCTTAGCATTCACGCTGACGTCAGCTGTGGTAGCGTCAATAACAAAATGGTTCTGCAGATCTGGAAAAGAAAAGATAATGTAACAATCTACCAAATCCCAATAAGTCTGAACCCGACATACATACAATTTGATGCTAGCTAGCTTTCAATTTCTAGTAAACTTAGTATGTACTTACCAACAAGTTCGTATTTTATAGAGGCATTCAAACTATCTCCGTCGTAGGCTCTGATTGGTGGCTTTACTGCGACTATACTGCCCTGTAACAATACGGGGTGTTTGTTACTCTTATTCAGAGAAATCACATACATTATAATAACAGAATTGACCTGTTGACAGATATCTTAATTATTTTTTCAGATGAATTTTGTTTAAAATATCCCCCCGAGTTGAATTCACGATTATGTATACATGTATATGCATGTATGTCTGAATTTACTTACAAGCTGAGTTTCGGCATCCAGTTTGACGGAGTACTCATCCCTCGTAAACTTCGGATTGAGGTCATCCACATCCAGGATGTTAAATGTCAGAAAAGCTTTAGATTTGAGAGATTCGCCTTTTTCCGGATTATCCTTGTTTACAGAAAGAAAAAAATGCTCATGTAAATACAGAAAAGTACGTCGGTCTTTGTGGACGAAGGAAAAGGAAACGATTGATTGATTTTATATTCTTTAACGTCCCTCTCGAGGATTTTTCACTCATATGGAGACGTCACCCATACCGGGGAAGGGCTGCAAAATTTAGGCCTATGCTCGACTCTTACGGCTTTTGAGCAGGGAGTGATCTTTATCGTGCCACACCTGCTGTGAAACGGGGCCTCGATTTTTGCGGTCTCATCCGAAGGACCGCCCCATTTAGTCGCCTCTTACGACAAGCAAGGGGTACTGTTCAAAGACCTATTCCAACCCGGATCCCCACCAGAAGAAAAGGAAACGAGAAAAATCTAGAAAGACTGACTGGCTAATTATTACATATGTACATTCCGGGGGTCAATGAATCCGGGCAATAAGGGCACTTGTAATCTCAGCTGAGATTCGGCTCAGCTGAATATTTGGACTGACGCCTTCACCGAATCTCTTAGCAGTCCTCTTCATCATTCTTTGTCTGAAAATTTACTTTCAGCTTCGGCCGGTTCTAACAATTAATGTGTACTTATGTGTCACTGATGTTCTCATGAAATAAGTTAGTTGACTATTGACTATTAAACCAACTCTCTATCACTATCACTGCTGCAATACTAACCGTCTAAGTATGTAAATTCCATAAAATAAACTAACACTAAATTTCCCGTTCAAATGATGGCTTTCATGGCGCAAGATCTTATCTTCCGAAATTGAAGAGTTCCTATAGATTAGTGATATACAAGTAGGTATGTGGAGATACTATGTGTCAGTAATTTGATCAAACAGACTATAGAAACCCTTCAATTTCAGAGGATGAAATATTGTGCCATGGAAGTCATCATTTGAACGGAAGATTTGTTGACTGTTTTCATTTTGGTATTTTCGTACTTAGATGATAAGCAATGCAAATTTAATAGTGATAGAGAGTTAGCTGAACAGTCAACACACTTGTGTGAAGTGAACAGCAGTGTCACCTAAGTGCACATTAATTGCTAGAACCGACCGAAGCTGAAAGCAAATTTCCAGACATGAATGATGAAGGACTGCTCCGAGATTCGGTGAAGGCGTCAGTCTAAATACTCAGCTGAGCTGAACCTCAGTAAGATTAGGACACTTGGGCTGAATCTCAGTGAGATTGGGACACTTGAGCTGAATCTCAGTGAGATTAGGACACTTGAGCTGAATCTCCGTGAGATTAGGACACTTGGGTTGAATCTCATTGAGATTAGGACACTTGAGCTGAATTCCAGTGAGATTAGGACACTTGAGCTGAATCTCAGTGAGATTAGGGCACTTGAGCTGAATCCCAGTGAGATTAGGACACTGGAGCTAAATCTCAGTGAGATTAGGACACTTGAGCTGAATCTCAGTGAGATTAGGACACTTGGGTTGAATCTCATTGAGATTAGGACACTTGAGCTGAATTCCAGTGAGATTAGGACACTTGAGCTGAATCTCAGTGAGATTAGGGCACTTGAGCTGAATCCCAGTGAGATTAGGACACTGGAGCTAAATCTCAGTGAGATTATGACACTTGAGCTGAATCGCAGTGGGATTAGGACACTTGAGCTGAATCTCAATGAGACTAGGGCATTTGCTACAAAACAATGGATACATGGGTTGATATAAATTTCGGGGCCTTACTTTGGTTGTTATAATTACAAATATAAAATTCCTACAAAAAGAAACTTGTAAATTTTCTCTGATTTTCAAATGTTGAGATACATGTACAAAGGATATTTAACCCTGCCTATAAATAACTCTATACAAATTTCCACACTGTTTGGACTCAATTGAGAGATCATGGTAATAAATTATGGTAAACTGTATTCATTTTACGTACAAAAACACAATTTTTTTTAAAAAAATTTATTTTTATTTCTCCCCAAAACTTTTGTTTGCAGCAAGTGTGGTTAAATGAATTACAGATGCTGGATATCTCGTGCTTACCTTCGCCTCTATTTCTATAAGCATGGAGTGAACAGTCTCGTAATCGAGCGGCTTTTGCAATCGAACTTCAGTTCTCAATATGTGTATGTCAAAATAATCCTGGAAGAAAATATACCGCTCAAAATTCCCATTGCATGTGACAGATTAGGTATGTGGATTAGGTATGATATACATATAGATTATACCGAGTACGACCCTGGCAATATACGGTAGTGAATACGATCATTCCCCGAGCCCGAGCCGTCCTTGTCGGTGACATTGACATCAGTAAAGACCACCGTGCCTACCGGAGTGTCCTGAATAAAACATCCAAAACATGAAACCTAATTACAGTTAATTCAAAACATTATATTTTACTAGTAATCTCATTAATAACATGACATTTTATATTATGAAATTACTGGTCAAATATAATTGGCATATTACCTCTCGTAAATTGATCATGTAGTGATTTTTGGGAAATGTCGGTCTGTGTTCATTGACATCTTCGAGAAGAACTCTGACTGTAAGCGAACTCTGGAATATGAATATGATATAATTATACAAAAGATGACGCTGCATGTTAGGATCAGATTAATTACCACAATAATTGCAATGGAAATGCTACATTAAAAGGAAAATTATATATTCATCATCACTGGGCTTCAAAAGTGCGATATCCTCTCGCTAGTACCCTTTTTCATATATATATATATGCTATTTTTTGTAATTCACTTTACATAGAGAGTTTATAGAGAGAGAAAAAATTAATACTGCTTGAATTATTTGAAAGATAGTTATATTCGCAATGTGCTGAGTTGAGCAACCATACTAATGAAATGATTTAGAACCCCCCCCCCCCCCCCCCCGGATTCCTACTAGTGATTATCTGAAATGTTTACTGTACTATATTTAAGTAAAACAGGAGTTTGGCATGTGCAAATGTTTATTTTTTAAAATGTTAATTTGAATCTCTGAAATATCAGCTATACGCATGTACAACATGACTGAAAATAGCTAACTTGAACAAGTGCAAGACGCCATTCCATTGTATACTTTGTGCATGTGCAATTAATTTTAAAAAAGGTCATTAAAATCATGACGATTTAGTCCCTGTCATATTTGTTTAAATTCCATGTGTATGTTCACTAGAGATCAATGTCTTCTATGAAGATGAGTGTGTGAATGGGCATTTATGGGATATCATTAAATGTTATTACAGCAATACATTCATGTTTCACTGCGCATACGGTAAGCTCTATCTTGAACAGATACCTGGCCTGTTTTATTTTGATTGTAGACGAATAAAATCACAATAACTACTCATAAAACGGTGTAATGAATCCCTTCCAATAGGGATACTGTGTAAGCCTTATTAAGTCAAAACAACACTTTACTGCAGTCAATTGCA
Organism: Ostrea edulis; assembly: GCF_947568905.1. Taxonomy (NCBI): domain Eukaryota; kingdom Metazoa; phylum Mollusca; class Bivalvia; order Ostreida; family Ostreidae; genus Ostrea; species Ostrea edulis. Next base: position 45,134,020 of record NC_079172.1, read on the forward strand.
AACTCCTGACGTTTCAATTAAAAAACGTCAAACTATGGGTAAATGGAGAAGAGGGGCTGTCTGGAGGACATTGTCTCGTTTTCGTGGTATTCAAAAAGAAGATAGAAAAATTCCGGTATCAAATTTGAATTTCTCGGCCAATACACACAGATATTCCTTTTTATCAAATTCCCAAGCATATCATCTCCGGGTCCCTATAGGTTTGAAGTTTACAAAGATTTTACTTTTCGAGTGGTGTCATTCTGATTCTTACTGACTTTCTGGTGTTGACATTCTAAGACTTAATTAAGTTACTTTTCCAGCTAGCTAGTGGTGAAATTCTAAGACTTACTTTTCCGGTTGTGACAATCAAAGACTTACAGTGTAGTACTATTCTAACATTACTTTTCTATTGGTGTCATTTTAAAATCTATTTTTCTATTGGTGTCATTCTAAAAGTCCTTTTCTACTAGTTACAAATACGACTTGCATGCTTTTCCAGTGGTGAAATTCTGAGACTTAATTTTCCAGTGGTGAAATTCTAAGATTTACTTTTCCAATGGTGAACTTTTATCTAGTGATGCCAATTGAAGTTTTATGTTTCTAGTTGTGCCATTCTAAATCTTAAGATGCAATTTTACAATTTTCTTTTCTAGTGGTGTCATTTTAAGACGTACTATTCTGGTGGTGACAGCGGTAACATTCTTTGACTTACTTTCCTGCAGCGACATTTGTTAGTTACCTTTTCCGTAATAATCTTTGACTTGTAATACTAATCCTGTAGCAACGCTTGTTACTTACTTTTTCGGTAGTGATCTTTGAATTACTTTTTCGGTAGTGATCTTTGACTTACATTTTTCGGTAGTAATCTTTGACCTACTTTTTCGGTAGTAATCTTTGACTTACTTTTTCGGTAGTAATCTTTGAATTACTTTTTCGGTAGTAATCTTTGACTTACTTTTCGGTAGTAAACTTTAACCTACCTTTCGGTAATGACATCCTTTGACTTACCTTTCTAGTGGTACCCGTTGGCACACAAATCACTTGCAGGATGACGTCAGACATCAGCTTGTTGCCATTATCGTCTTTGTCTGTGTTAAGTTCCTTAATGAGCGATATGTTCCTGGACTCCACGTCTAAGTGGAGGTAGGGGTTTGCCGTCTGTGTTAGACTAACCTCACCCTGGTTCCCATTTAGGGGCAGAACACCTATCACTGACCCTGAAAACAGGATGGGTCCGTATCAATGTGATCCAGTAACATTTGATATAAATGAAATATTTTGAATTACTATATTATAAATCAACAGACATTTAGTAAAGTATGATACGACAGGTTCACATTATAAATTTGATCCGATTTAATCAGGTAACGGTAGGTAATCCTTGTTTATAGGTAACAGTAGGTAATCCTTGTTTATAGGTAACAGTAGGTAAGCCCTGTTTATAGGTAACAGTAGGTAATCCTTGTTTATAGGTAACAGTAGGTAAGCCCTGTTTATAGGTAACAGTAGGTAATCCTTGTTTACAGGTAACAGTAGGTAATCCTTGTTTATAGGTAACAGTAGGTAATCCTTGTTTTTAGGTAACAGTAGGTAATACTTGTTTTTAGGTAACAGTAGGTAATACTTGTTTATAGGTAACAGCGTATAAGTCTTCTAATCAGGTAACAGCGGGTAAGCCTTGTTTACAGGTAACTGTGGGTAATCCTTGTTTATAGGTAACAGCAGGTAAATCTTGTCTACAGGTAACAGTGGGTAAGGCTTGTTTACAGGTAACAATAGGTAAACCTTGTTTACAGGTAACAGCAGGTAAATATTGTTTACAGGTTAACAGTGGGTAAGTCTTGTTTATATGAAACAGTGGGTAAGCCTTGTTTACAGGTTAACAGTGCGTAAGGCTTGTTTACAGGTAACAGTAGGTAAGCTTTGTTTACAGGTTAACAGTGCGTAAGGCTTGTTTACATGTAATAGTGCGTAAGGCTTGTTTACAGGTAACAACAGCAGGTAAGCCTTGTTTACATGTAATAGTGGGTGAGTCTTGTTTATAGGTAACAGTAGGTAATCCTTGTTTACAATGAATGAACATAATCCATTTCCAAAGTGGGTTAAGTTAACTCGAACATGAAGGGGGTTGGCTAAATTCTGAACACAGGGACTTGTCACGATATAGCTGCCTTCTTTATATAGTGACCCTTCTCTACGTAAAACATCGAAAGGAGAATCAAACAGACGATTCTTTCATGAATATTTTTTTTAAATTTCCGATTGACTCTCGTCGCCGGCTGAGTAGCTATGGATAGGAAATATATTCAATTTCAATGTTGAATCATGTTCTGTAGGCATATTATCTTCAATTAAAAAACAACATTCTCTCTGTCTGGCGACGAAAATGAGAAAAATGATTCGTTAAAACTCTGTGATTGAGTTTCGCTATTTATAGATAGAAGGGCCACTGTAGAAGGGATATATTTCATGACAGATCCCTGTGCCCTGACCAGGTGTGATGTGAATATCAGAATCTCCACGAACCATTGACTCGATGAAATTCTAGACTTACAATATGCGTCTCTATGTAGCCGACATGTCATTTAAGGATAATTCTTCTCAAATTCATTGAAAGAGTTGATATGTGATATTTGTTTTTATATGCAACAACTACATGTATATAAAATGTACTTTCTTTTGACACACAAAAATTCGTGTCAAGGATACAATACAATCACAATCAGTTTGTCTGTTATGACTTATTTTCATTGCTTTGCTATGATTTTGTTCTATACTGAAGACAAAATTCTGTACTTTCATATGAGGGAATAAAGTGTTGATTCCACTACAAATATAGGGACTATATAATGATAGATGTAGCTCCCAAGATCCAATCTTCCGAGTTAAATGCATTTGGTACAGATATAAGTAAGAAAGAGTAATGTGGCTTCGTAGCCCAGATGATTCCTATCTGAAGACAATACACTCAAATATGGCGAAAATCTCATTTCTGTGAATAATAACAATGATTTATCCTTAATTAACAGATTAAATCCATTCTAAGTAAATACACAGAGAAAATACTTATAATTCCATATTTTTGTAGTTAATTTGTGTTAATTCTTCTGAGTAAGTCAACTTAATTCACTTCGGACGATAGTGGCTTTAATTACATGCATATCACTGGAGAATTGCGGTGTGAATGCAATGCCGATTCAATATTGTGGGTTAATTAACCCGGATTTATGATACACCGTCTGTCTGATATTTATCATCATTTATTTACATTCCACTTTATTTTTTGAAATAAACGACATTGCAAACCTAAACCGATATGTGTTTGTGAAACACTGATGTCCCCGGATTACAATAAAGTGGAACCAGGTCAAACGTCAATGTGACGGTCGCCAGGTCAAAGATTTTGGTGTCAGTGGAAAGGTCTTGCCACAAAATATACACATACCAAATATGAAAGCTTTACTTCTTTCAAGGTTAAAGTTTTTTGTCACAGACAGACATAGGGACTGCAGGCCAAAAACTATATATGCCTCCGAATCGTCGATTCCGAGGGCATAAAAGTCAAACTATCATTTAAACGACAAAGTGACAATAACTATTAAAGTGGTATCACCTAATCATGCAGGTTTATAAGCCATGATTTGATACCGATAGCAGTAGCCTAGTGGTTGGGGCGTTTGCTTCATTTGAAACCGGAAGTCTCAAACTCGGCGACACGTCAAATCTCAGACGTTTAAAATAGGTAACGACTGTTTCTTTCACTAAATATACTTACACTGTACATAATGATTTGGTCTACGATGTTCTATGGAACATGTAACCTGGTCGTATTCACCTTTCCGTGCAGCCTCCGTGTAATGGCAGGCGACGGATGCGATAATTCGTAAGAAATCGCGGGCTCCGTTTACTCTACAATTTTGTTTTAGATTTGGTAACAGTCGGGCGTACTTTCACAACAAGAGGTATATTTGGCCAAAAACAAAACGCCAAGGACCTTTTGGATCTCGCACGATCTTACTGTGAAATTTCGAGCACGCATACAGTCCATAAGCACGTGCGATGCATGTTAAACTTGCCCTTCAAACTCTACGATTTCCCCCAAGAAACATAAAGAAAAGGACGCAAGTGTGGTGTGCTTCCGACCACAGGCAATTATATCACTCGGGTTCGAATTCACTATTTAACAGTACTTTAATAGTAAATTCGAACCCAAGAGATACAATTGTCTGTGCTTCCGACAGTTAGACATGCGTCTTTTACTTGTCTTGAATTGGGAAGAAACCCGGTGGCCCAAGATGCTAATTGGCCGCACGGTCGATGCAAGTTTCAGGTGCGTGAGGAATATGACGTACGGTACTGTCGCACAAAATAAACAGCAGGGAGCAACTTCGGAGCCTTATTCCGACCCGTAAAAGAAGACATACCCAGTAAGAAGAGGGTAAAAGAAGACATACCCAACAAGAAGAGGGTAAAAGAAGATATACCCAGCAAGAAGAGGTTCGCAGTAACGCGTCTGGGATTTTGCACGTACTTGTTTCGTAGAGGTTGTAAGGAGGACGTGTGCAGCCTTGCGACCTGTGGGTGTGACCACACGCGACTGATAACTTTAGGTGAAAGTGCAATACTCGCTAAGATTTCCGTGGGAGATTTGTGAAGATCACACGGAGAATGTTGTATGCTAGTAATTGCACGCCATCCGAACAATATCAGCACAAACCCGAGAGCCTGTGCGAAAAAAGCATGATGGCTGTATATAATGTAAAGATATTTACATGTAAAATAGTTTACAATACCTAAATAACAAAAATCATAGACAATTTATCGCACGACTGCCAACTACACTTAAGCACCTGGCAATATATAAGTGAACGACAGAGGTCTTTCGGATATTACCTTAAAATGGAAATGCCATGTCACGGCAGGCGTTAAGTTAGCATGCATGATAAAGAACTCCCACTGTTAAGTCTGTAAGCGCCATCACTGTATCCCCTCCAGTGATATATATCACTTAGTAACATCACTAAATGGTAAGTACATGTACCAATAACGGCGTATCATAAATCTGGGCTAACATCATCATCGAAAGAAATCCATGATTGGAATTTACATAGGTGTACTTGTGTACTAAATACTGCAAAATCTTAGTCAAAGTGAGAAAAATCTTAACGTTATAGTGATAATGAATATTACTCGGGTACCCTATCAGATAGACAAATCACTCATATATCATACCAAGCATATGTTTTATCACTCACCAACTGGTTGATTTTCTGGTATCCCTGGTATGAAAAAGTCGTATTCGAATGGGCCGGAAAAAGCACATGGATCTGTGAAGCATGGATGTAACACACTAGTATTAACTGACCAGCAGGAGTATTATATGCATGCTTTTAAACACTACTTCAACTATCCATTATAGATGATACCATTCACACTATACAACAAACATGTCAATGGAGAGAAAGAGAGCATAAGGGGTGAGGAGAGCATTTTGTAAGTTTTATATAAATAGGGGAACGAAAGAATTCCTACCATTTGACTTTCAAGTTTTCAATTATTCAATTTCTTTTTCCGCATTTCGTATAGGATTAGACTTCGATGTTAATTTGACAGATTGACATTAATTAGCTGATCTACGATACACCCGCGTAATATTCCTCGTGCAGTGTAACATGAATAAACGGTGATGTCACAATACATGTCGTCTGCCTGTGACACATGTAATGTTGATGCTATTGTTTTGCGTGGAAAACGTAGAGCACATCTCAAAATGTAAGCATAAATACGAGAGGTAGAGGAGAAGTCACCGGTATCCATGCGAATTTCAACGTCCTCTAATATTCAATTAGCCCACCAACCAAAATATTCTAATCTAACAACTAATTCTAGAACTGACGTGAAACAATGTGTTCATTTTGTGGGCATCCATCATTTTGTATAAAACGAAATCGATTGTATCGTTAAATCAGAAAGTTTTATAACTGCTGTCTTATCTATCATCCGTCAATTGATGTGCGTGCTTATCATTCTCCAGTGGGTATTTGCACTAACATGAAAGTGATAAGTTACAGCCTTTTCTATCAGTGTAACAGTTTCCACGGTAATAATATTTTACAGTTTAACGATTTAGTTATTTTAACGTTTGTGATAACCACAACTCAATAAAAGTGTTTGTTGATGTTGGTCCTGCGTAGACGATAATCATGGGGTAAAGAAGTTGAAATTCTAGGAAGTAAGGATAGGTTTATACGTTTTTAACTAACGTTTTCTTTGGTTCTCCCGCGAATTCTTTACAGAGTGGTTTGGGTATAATCCAATAGCTATAACATCATAGGTCACATAAACTAATAGGAACAATTTCACAATTGATTTTGGTCCGAATGAATAGTTGACCAGATGATCTCTTTCAGAGCGGCAACCGATCGACCTAACGAAGACAAATGTGACGTTTTGGTCGTCAGGAGGGACCCGCTTAATCTCGCGTGATGAAGCCCTAACAAGTCTAAACTACCGTTCCCGGTGTATCACAATCAATACTGAAGAACTCTTAGATGGATGCCGACTAATTGGCGTAAAGTCCAGATTTTGGTCCAAAATGTAGACTCGATTTGATAAATAAACGATTTTGACGATAGATAAATCATTTCCTCCATTTGATTTAGGGTCGGTATCACAATACCAACAGATATGGAAGCTGATTAATTCAACGACTGAAGTCAACTTGCATAGTTTTCTCCCTGAAGATTAATTTCCCTTTGTAGTGTTGTCATAAATCTAAACCGTTTCCTCTCTTCTACCTGACGGATGTTCTAGATATGTTTGTTAGAGCTCTCTCAAAAGATTTTCAAACAAATTACATTTAAATCAAAGCATAGGTAAAAGGCTTTTTCGGGAAAAAAAACACGTAGTATTTCACTTTTCAATTACCAATGAGTACATGATTAAATGACGCTGTCTTCTACCTCCACTTACCAACAATAGCTGCAATGCATTCACAGTGAACTAGTAGCAGGAATAACAAATTAGTAGATTCCGTCATCGTACTCGTTCTTTTCAACTCTGTTAAAAGAAAATACAAAAATCTGTACAAGTTTATCATAATTTCGGTACCGTGCTTCAACTGTCAATCTTGTATGGTTATGTTCAGTGTGAAATCATAACAAGGCTTCATTTTCGAGGTGTTGTCCTTGAGGTCTTATTTTTAGGATTTGTCTTTTTCGCAAATTTTCAAATTTAAAGCACAATCTGTCCATAAAAATATGAATATAAATTAGCCAAAGGAAACGAGACTGTCATTGTAAACATGTTGTTTTTATCTTCATATCTTAATAGCATTAAAATCTTGCTGCCGATGTCTGGTGAATAGATGAGAGACAGATATAATATTCTTAAAGGGTCATAGCCAGTTTACAATCAATGGAAATTGGTTTAAAATCCTGCGTGGAATGTTCTAACTGTAGGTGTTGCGTGTTTACAGGAACTCTGTAATAGCCTTGTTTTGCTTCTTTTTTAAATTCATTTACAAAAGCTACAAAGACGAGAAGTTCCTCAATTCAGTATTAATTTTCATAAGTACATGAATATACACTGTATGTAAAGGTTTTAAAATGTGCAACTGACGCGAGCTTCCTTCACTAAGTTGTTTTATGTGTATGTTAATAGCTTTATAATCGTTTCACATGAAAATGTTTAAAACTTTAATGGCTACAATATATGGTGTAATGAAAAAGACCCACTGACTATAATAAGCTAATCATAACGATTGCACTGAAACATATAAAATAATTCATCCTGACGCATCTCTCCAAATTATCGGCTTGTCACCGTAATCTTCATCACCAGCATCTGTCGAAAGCGGACAATCCAATATTTCTTAATGTCACAACGACATATCATATTCTATAAAAGCCATGTGTACGTTGGTCATCTGCGACCATCATCAAAAGAGCCGAGAATTATCACAATTATTTATGTACAACTTTATGAAATTCAAAGATAACCACACTTAATAATCTCCCATTCATTCATTGTTCGTGAGAGCTGGAACGAGGGTAAAACAAACCTAGATAAACTCACTCTATATTTCAGTCTCACTTTTATAAAAGGAATACATAATGAAAAAGTGAGACTTTTTAAGTCTATGGACCCGGATCTAGAGTCCCAAAACCGAGGAGTCCACTTTTGATCTCAATTTCACGTCGTTAGTTTTTTAACCATGGGCTTTAGATTCACGTATATGAGATCAATATGACATGTATTTTACACTATTAAAATCTCCCATTTTAATATGAAATCTGCTCTTTGTTCTCACCCATTTATTAATATACAGTACCCGATAATCACCGAATGTTCTGATTTCTTCAATGTGCATGTTAATGACGAAATAATTGAACTCCATCGTCGATCTAAATTTAGATAATTAGAAGCCCCTGCAGCACAGTCCAGTTGAAAGCTACATTAATCATAGAATATCATATTCCTCCCTGAAATATCACATTGGATCATATGCAAGGGGGATATTGATCTTCACAACGATGATATCGTTTGAGATTAAAGGCCCATGTTTCGTGATCGAACGTATTTTTAATATTTTGTAGGAGATGTCATGTCGTGCCATGATTTATTCCTGCAATAATTATTTTTCTGTAATATTGTAACAGACAATGGAAACAGAAAAGATGTCAATGCATGATATGTCGTTAAAGTTAGTGCTGCTGAAGCGGAGAATATTGACAGACAATCCAATTGAGATCAATGTGAACGTTCCGAGACAATTTGCGACTATTTAATCTATAAATAAGCTCAATTGTTGTTCCTCTGCACTGCAGTATTGCACTCCAAAGTAATTGAATGCAACACGCCAAAATCTCAAATCAACAAAATACCAGTGAGTCGTTGATACTCAAATCAACTGAATGTGGTAGAAAATTGTAAAACAAAATCGGCCTGAGCGTTCTAGCTTGAACATTGACAGCTCAAAAGGAAAATCTGTTCTTAGTGTTATTTGTATACAAACTCAAACTGATTCCTTCTTATTAAAATAAAATGTATGTCAGTTATAGGAGGATGCAACATTGCATGAACAAACCATTTTAGAGATGTTCCTTATACTATACCATAAGTCAAAACCTGTGGGAACAGTTGACGCTTTCAAAATTTCAGACAATTATCAGGTACGGGGTTCTAGATCTAGCATTACATTAAGAATGCATAATTTAAGGATATAAAAAAGCCAGAATTCTTTAATTCAAATGTGAAAATATGTTAAGTAGACGGATCTCAGTTTATACACCGAATCCCTCCTCGTTTGTGACATACAGTGTCACAATACCCCGATATCTTAAGGGCATGACAAGTTTCATTGTCAAATGATTTTCTTAAATGCCCGCCTCTCAGGTTTCGTGAATTAAAAGGCAGAAGTGGAATTCATTGTACCCCAAACATTGCCTAACATTAGCGACTACCTTCGTTCTGTGTATTTGTTTAACATCCTGCGTGTTCAAATCAACGCTGGAAAAAAAACCCTAACCCGTTTATGGTAGTCAAAAACCACACGGACAGAAGGTAGTCTCTACGATGACAAGATGTTATGATTATTCTTTTCGCATTTGGATGCATTGTCTTTTCTGTATACCAACTACTACATCTGAACAGGTGGCGACGTCTAGACTAATACAGGGATTTTCAATAGTTAGGCATACATTATGCAGGGTCACACTAGGATGATAGAATTCAATGTTTAAATCATATGTAAATGTTGAAGACGCTGGTAATTATCTGAGCGTTGTTTTTTTTTTTTTTTTGCTTACATCCATGTACATTTTGTGTTAATACATGCACCTGTAGAAAATGGGTTCATTATACGTGTACAATGTACATGTATATGTACTAATCTCGGCTGAGATTCGACTCGGCTGAATATTTGGACTGACGCCTTCACCGAATCTCGGAGCAGTCCATACTTCGGCCGGTTATAGCAATCAATGTGCACTTAGATGACACTGCTGTTCGCTTCAAATAAGTGAGCTGACTGTTTAACTACCAATCACTATCAATTTTGCACTGCTGAACCGTGTATGTATGAAAATTCCAAAATGAAACAGTCACTAAATTTTCTGTTCAAATAATGACTTCCATGACACAATATTTTATCTCCTGAAATTAAAGACTTTCTAGTCTGTTTGTCAAATTCCTACTTTTATATTGCTAATTTTAAAAACAAACTGTACGAACTCTTCAATTTCGGGAGATAAACTATTGCGTCATGGAGGTCGTCATTTGAACGGAAAATTTAGTGATAATTTATTTTATTGAATTTACATACCTAGCCGGTAAGTAATGCAGCATTAATAGTAACACAGAGTTGGTTTAATAGTCAATTAACTTATCTGAAGCAAACAGCAGTATCACCTACATGTAAGTGCGCATTCGTTGCTAGAACCGGTCGAAGCTGAATTAACGTAAATTTCCAGGCATGAATTATGAAAGACTGTTCCGAGATTCGGTGAAGGCGTCAGTCCAAATATTCACCAGTAGCTGTAGCTCAGTGGTAGAGCGTTTGCTTCATAACCGGGAGCTGTGGCCCTAAGCACTAAGCATAGGTCTAAAATTATGGTACATTTAATTCGCCTACAGCTGGTGACGTCTCAATATGAGTGAAATATTCTCGACAGGACGTAAAACAATCATTCAATCAATCTTTATGTGTATTCACAGTTGATTCCTGTGTGCGTTATTGGTCACGTCCACTTTATTCTCAAAAATCACTTAGTCCCAAAGATTTGATTGCATAGTCTATTGTGTAATATTTACGTGTGTTACATTCTTATTTTCAACTAATTTGTGGTAAATCATTTTCTGTAGTTTTAAATTAGAATCGCTTTGTATACACATGTAAAAATCTTTTTTCTTTTTTTTTAAAAGACTGATAATTGAATATTGGGAGGATTTCATCCTTTATTCGTCGATATCCTGAAGTTTGAAAAATCCCCGTGTGGTGATAGACTCGATGACGTGAAAGTCCATGTCAGGTTTAAATTTTCTTAACCCGCCTCATTGCCGTAGGAAAACACAACGTGTGGCTCTAGGGGAAACCTAAATTGAATTTCACAAGCCAAACGAATTCCGTTCAAAGGAAAGCTTCACGTCATTGAATTCAGCCATTTTCACATTACTATCAACTTCAATTTTGTATGAAATGACATAACTGAAATTTAACTTTTTTCTCTCGGATATTTATTGCGTCTTTGAATCGATATAGCGCAATACCACACCATTAGCATCTCTGCCGTGTGATTGTGGGTTAATTCTTACCGGTATACGTCACAATCCAATGCCTGATAACGCTTTTTCTTGTGATTACGATACTTAATTAAGCTCTCGAGTTCGATTTTAGAAACCACGGCTGCTTACATTTTGCAAGCTAATGTTTCCATCAATTAAAGTCAGCCTTCAAATTTATTGTACCATAATATGGAGTAGACCTAGAACAACTAGAATAGAACTGATCATAACATTATGAAATAGTATTTACTGGGAGTTGAAATTGATATGGGTATTTAGTGTTTAATTCCACTCTGATCCAACGATTAATATCAATTGACCACAGCAATGGTCATTACTCAAACACCTGGCGTTGTCATATCTCATCTGAGGTCAGTTATCAAATTGTCATAAATTGTCTTTCCTACAAGGCATACACTGAGTTGGTTTTCATCAGGAAATGAATGTCAGATGCATTAGTACATGTATCACTCAACTTTATAGCAGAAAATTCCATACTTTCTTATCTTTAAACATTCTTAGTCGCATTCCTTCTATTATAGCTACCTTTTACAGAATACCATGATCTATAAAGAATAATAATACCGAATACAAAGGAAACCAGATTCGGCTTACAGCGACCTAATGGAAGGGATGTTTTAGTGACCGCGAATCCAGTTATATTCCACTAAAAATTCGGTCATTATGTTTCAATTTTAAACTGATAAGACGATTGGAAGACAGACACATGTGTGTAAGAAAACGATTTAAACTTCAGTGTGGTATTTATATGTATCACTACAACATATAAGATCAACAACATATTCGACCAACATCTTACTCGGACGTTCTTTAGTTTCTTAAGCGATAGTATAATATATACAACTAGAAAACTAACAAGTCAGAAAGGGCCTCGCGATAAATCTGAAAATCTAAATGGGTCTTCCTCAGCCGTAACAAATTATTATGTGTAAAATTTATGAAAATATTCGCAAGGAAACTAAAGTCATCGCGTTTGATAGAAAGTGCTGACGGATGATCAAGAGATGAGCATACACACAAAGTCCTTTAAATTCTATGAAAATCTCAAGTCATTGTGTGCCATAGTAAGTGTATTATCGTATTATAAAATCAAGTTCCATAACTCTGTACAGACATAGCCATCAAAAGGGTGTCGTCCTCTGCCTAATCTAAGTATCATGTATAAAATTATGAAAATCTTCCCAACGAAACTAAAATTATCGCGCACCATAGAAAGTGCTGAAGAACGGACAGAGTGATTACAGGAGGACACCCGCTATATGGCGGGAACAATAGAGTTCATCAAATAAGGCTACCTTATCTTAGAAGGACTTGGAATATAGATTACGTTAATGTATCATGCTAAAGCACGTAACCACCCAGTCGAAGTCGATTTGGGATTTTTAAAATCAGTATTTACCCAAGACGAATTTGCCAAAAATCTTCTATCATACTTACATGTGTATAACATTGCTAATTTTAAATTTCTGTTTGTTTTATAAAATATTCTGGAATTTCAAATATGAATATGTCCCTCAGTAAGTTTGCAAAACGTAGACTAACTTCTAAAATGATGTCTGTTGGATGATGATGGATTTTGCAAACCTTCCACAATTCCTTTGAAAAGACATCAATGTACCTTTACCGAAGCAACACGCAGACCTAAGTCAAAGGCATCATCTATACACCTAACCAAAATGACAGGGCATTCAGAGTTCGATCGAGAGCCACTTACAAGTTCGTATACTTTTTTCTCCGGGATCTCAGCCCTTGATAATACAGACCGGAAATCTGCAAACGGAACCCGTGCTGTTATTAAGGTGAATTAAATGTGATTATATCCTTTCTATAGCCAAACAGCTACAAAGTGTAATTATTTTTCATTACTGGTGCCACAGTGAGGACTAGACTAGTTACTTTGCTATAACAATTACATCAACAGATATATATAACTGATAATGTCCTTCACTACTGATCGATTCATGTGAAATGTAGATTTTAAAAAGTATGCGTTTTCAACGTAAACTGACAACGGTGAACGTGTATATATAATTTAGTCATCTTTGATTGTAAAGTAACTAAGTGGATACCAACGTCCATATTGAGGGAATTTTAGTTGTACATTGCGTCAAAGAAATGGACCTTTTTGGTTTTTGGATGAATTAAGGTTTGCAAAACTCTTAACTAGGATCCTTGGTTCTAGTTCATACTTCAATGTCCATTCTACAATGAACTGAGATCAAAATATACAAAAAGATATTATCATAAAAGGCCCAATATCTTCAAACTGGTTCATTTACTAAGTGTTCAAAATGTCAGGGAATTGGTTGATTTTGGTAAATACTTGTATTTAACATGCTTAAAAAGAGATGCTTAATTTAGCTTTTGTTATATTTATGTATACTCCCCTGTGTGATGTTTGTATATATCATATTTATAATTATTCTGTTTCTGATGAGCCGTTTGGCTCAAGGATGATAAAGATTGATTGATTGAATATTGTTTTAGTCCCTCTCGAGAATCTTTCACTCATATGGAGACGTCACCACTGCCTGTGAAGGGTTGCATTTGGGTCTATGCTCGGCGCTTATGGCCATTGAACAGGGAGGGACCTTTATCGTGCCACATCTGCTGTGACACGGGACTTCGGTTTTTGCGGTCTCATCCGAAGGACCGCCCCATTTAGTCGCCTCTTACAACAAGCAAGGGGGTACTGATGACCTATTCTAACCCGGATCCCCACGGGATAGGATAATAAAAAACTTGAACTAGACATTAAGAAGAAAGTAAAGCAAGCCACTTTGTGTTTTAATGACCTTTAATTAAGATAAGGATTATAGCCAATTTATTCCTCTTCATAAATTACTTAATAAGTCATTGCTAAGTAGACTTAACGGTTGCATTCCAATTGGTCCACTGATGAGGAAATGATCTTCTATAGGATCGTCGTTCAGATTTTGATAATTTATGACATAGTTAAATGAAATAATTTTTAGATATTATGTATTCGCAGACTTGCATATACTTTATATTTCTCGATATTAAGAATTAAAGTATATGCTAAAATGAAACAATCTATCAATTTCACGTTACCATAGTTATAATCGTCAAACGGACGATATCCCCTGAAATATGTCTGTCCCTGAAGCCGCTCTGATGTGGCATTCAATTCCGTTGTCTGAAATCGACGTGCAAAGCGTGCAAGCCGGAAGAAACGAACAGTGGACAATAGCGAAATCCAAAGAGATGATAAATTTCTCACTCCTGTCAGTGACAATATAGGAGACAATGTTCTTTGTAAAATTATTTCTTACTACAGCACAATATAATACAAAGATCAAATCGATTTTCCTATCAACATGTGCTGGGGGGGGGGGGGGGGGAATCAAGGTATCACCTTAGGAATCTGAGTACACTTACACATTTGAACGACATTTTAGTATACTAAGCAGGAAAACAAATATTACTGAAAAACTTACTGATCCCGATGAACTACTTTTCACACATGTGTGTATGACATTGAGTAGTAGCTTTGTATATTCCTAGTTCTCAGTTAATAAGAATAAAGAAATCACCATTACATAAGATGTTCAATGTCCCTTTTTCAAGAAATTTGCGCACTTTTCTCTCATGCGATAATTCAATTGAGTTTTAGGAATATAACTCTGAGAATTACATTCTGATTACCCCCATTTCAGAAGCAGGTTATATGTACAGTCATTAATCCTAGAGGGGCAATAAAGAATGAAAGAAAAAATCGTCAAAAAAAAAAAACACTTTCAGAAACATGGTCATTTGAATACTGCTCTTGTGCTAGAAGGCAATATACAGGGCATGCAAACTAAGCGACGAGTTTGGAAACAATACGATTTGCATTATATTGAATTGGCGAGATAGGGTTATAAATTTTTTCCTGAGTTAATACTAATGATTCAATAAAGCACGACTCAAAGCAATTTCTATCAATCCTGATTGATTATTCATTAATTTCGTAGTTACTGTCCCCATTCGACCTCTCCAAATTCACAGTATTGCATCGGTTTTAATGAACGAATAACTTAAACAAAACAAGGATCTCAGCAAGCGTTCACAGTCCACTTGAATGCGATACTCTCTCCTAAACAGAGTAATTAAAGACATTTCAACGTAAATAGCGGAGATCTCCATTGGGACGTGGGTTCTCTGTGGCAGACGGTGAAAGCAGGGAACCAGTCGGCAAATGAAGAACAGTAGCGATGTAATGTAGAGGAAACTTGATTTCCAATAAAACGTAAGAGAGGCTGTTATTCGTATATTCTCCGCTCTAATTTGCTATCCAATTTAAAATCGTGTTATTAACATTTCGGAGGATCTTGAACTTCTACTCGTATTAATATTTTCTCTGTTACAATTTAAACCCTTGTGACAACACATTTTGATATCATTAAAATTGCAACGCTTAATGATTTAGCGTTACGCTTGTATGCCAATAACAACGCTCAATGATTTAGCGTCACGCTTGTATGCCAATAGCAACGCTTAATGATTCGGCGTTACGCTTGTATGCCAATAGCAACGCTTAATGATTCAGCATTACGCTTGTATGCCAATAGCAACGCTCAATGGTTTAGCGTTACGCCTGTATGACAACAGCGATGCCGAATGATTTACAGTGCTAGCGTATATGACAATAGTGACGTTTAATGATTTATGAGAGTTACGTTTGGATGACAATAGCAACGCCCAAGCTTTACGCTTGAATGGCAATAGCGATGCTTATAAATTATTTAGTGTTACATGTAACTGATATGACAATAGCAACTCTTAATGATTTAATTAGCGTGACGTGGTTTGGATGTAAATAGCAACACTCAATGATGTAGCTTTACGTTTGTATGACAATTGCAATGCTTAATGATTTAGTGTTAGTTTAGGTGATGATAGCAACACTGAACGTTAATTAAGTGCGTATGGTAATAGCAACGCTTAATGATTTTCACGTTACATTCGGAAGACAATAGCAACGATTCGTGATTTAGCGTTACACTCCTATAATATTAGTAAAGCCTAATGATACGATTCCAACAATGTTGAAATTGTGATCATTGGTGATAGTTCTTATCATGCAGCGGTGTGATATAATTTATACCAGTTGCTACGACTTTTAAACGTTTGTTCTGAACACTAGTATAGTGATATTTTCACAATCCTGCATTACAAATAGCAATATCCCATGCAAATCGTGTTTATATTCATTTTGGGTGATATTGTTTTAGCACCATTATCAATATAAGATGCGTCACAGACCACCAAAAAACTGAAAATAAGCAAATTTGAAAACTAAACTGAAACTCAACAGCTGCAAGAGAAGTTACAACTTGTCAAATACTTTCGACAATGTTCTGAGAATCAATTGTTCTATTCTTTACATTTGGTCCAATAATAACACTTTCAATCTTCGCTCTATCATATATTCAAAGATTAACTACATCTTGTCACGTCTGTACGCAGTAACACCAACACACGAGAGAATTTTATTGGCAACCTTGAAGACTGCTATATAGCTGTTTACATCCTCCCTAACATTTCCGTGGCATTAATTCTTCTATAGAATATCATAACCTGATAATTCAACATGGCTAGACTTGTGCTCCAATAACCTATCAAGTAGTCTATAAAATTGGCAACAGAAATATATATACATCTTCATATGATATGAGTCTGAGAAATCACGAATTTGATATACTGATGATTACTGGGATAAGTATTTTAAAGGCCTTGGAGGTATCGGATGGATACAGCCCTGTTAAAATCATTCTTCCTATTTGTGGTCATTGCTTTCGCAGATAAACACCTGCAGAGAATTTTAAAATTTTTAGACTTCCATTAGTGATTATCCCAATCCACTAAAACACATCTAGATTTCATCGCACACATGAAGTAAATATCTAATGTATATTTACATAAATTATATTTAAAATCTGTCGACAGAAAATCGTGCTTTGATTTATTTCATTCGAAAGAAAGTCTAAAGTTTTGCTATAAATATTCAATCTGGCCTGTCAAATTTTGTGGTTTTATCTTAGATGTTTATGAAGGTTAGAATGTCAATAATTTCGATTTACATATATTGATTATGCCCAAGGAAAATAGCTTTTTGAAGTAAATAGGTTGTCAGATTAAGAAATAGGTAGCAAAATTGTTATAACGAGCTTAAACGGTTTAAACCACGCAATTGCACAATTATGACAGTTATAAATCTTACACACTGACAATACAGGCAATCATCGACACACATTATAATTCGGCTGAACCTAAGGTTTTTGATTTGATAGATAGTGAAATATGAAACATTGTCAATACAAATTATATTACATGTTTCCACGAATTCCAAATTACGCAGCTGCCTAACTGGATTAGTTTGGAGATAAACTTTAGCCGATTCTTATAGAAATACATCGTCAGATAGCCAGGATAATTTTGCTAATTATTTGTTATGGAAATTCATTTGTTAGATAATTAATCTAATTTTGATAATCAAGTCACACGATTTATAAACACAAATTACACACACTGTCAATCGCCGATACATGTGTAAAATCATGCCATGGGCTATGTTTCCACTTCTTATTTGTCAAAATCGAAAACTGATCTCATGCATAATTAAACATTCGTTCCTTCGGTAAAAAAAGCTACTTGAAAAGTTTACTTTGTACGTTATGTAATCTACAGGCGTTTAAAAACTGCCATTTTCGTATGAATTTGTTATGAATCACAGTAGAACCGTGGGAATGTACACAGTAAACGGGTTTATAAAAAGGACTGTGATTAACAACCGTGTCCCAGAAAGCCCGAAATATGGGGCAATTATGTCTGGGGCTTAAAATAGCTCCCCTCACTCGGAATGTATTTTGTTACAGTATCTAAAGCAAAAGTAAAAATGATATGAATACGTAAACTAATTCAACCATTCCACAAATATATCTGTATGCAGTATATGTTTAAAGAATACTTACAATTTATATGATGTATGCCATCAATGTGGAACGTTAATTCAAGGTCTCTTTGTCAGTTACTGTAGCCTGTTGTCCACTCAGAGTACTTCCTTAATCAAGTTAATAGGCCATGGATTAATACCCTGTTAGGTCATTTCGCCCAGAAAGCTTTCCTGTCCATTTTATCGGCAAAAACCTGTAAAATAGGAATGTATCACGCCGAGTGTCTTCTGTAGAAAAGGAAACATTTATAATCGATCTTTGTCTATTTATCGTCAATGTCAGACTCCGAGTCGAGTGACCAGTTTTTGATGAGGGGAGAGATATTTGAAGGTGTAAAATATTTGTTATCTAGGGGTATGGATGATTAAACCTAGACTTGTATGTAGCTTTGTAGTGCGCCAGTAGATTAATTTGTCGGAAGACGTTTTATGAATAAAATTGTACTATACAATGTAACTACGTATATCTTGAATTTCTTGCATTTTAATTGCATTGAAGATGAAATAGAGTAATATCACATTTAAATCATGCTAGAAAGTTTCGTTTGCTTACCGATGTGTATCGTTGATGAACTAAAATGGACTGCGTTTTAATAATCCAATGCAAACAACACTTAAACTTCAATATACAGATATAATTCTCCCAGTATATACTCGAATACTTGTAAACAAACAATCAACAGCGAAACAGGCAAAACATTGACGGGATTTTTATTGAAAGAGATACTAAGTAAGGTCCATATAGCAACCCTTTCACGCTGACAAGCACCAGCAGACGACCGATGAATTTACAGCCAATCAAAAATGAGGGTTGTCACAATGAAAACAGCAAATGTAAGGTGAAGTGGAAAAAATTACTGAGCCATGAAAATCCAGACAAGGATAATTGAATTTGGGGAAACAGGTACAATGAATACATATATGTCATTACAAGAACTAGTTTGATGTCTATTTAATGAATACTTGTACAAAGAGAGAGGGTTGGGTGGTTTGTCCTTAAGAAATGTTAAAAGCTTGTTTTCTTTTTAGTGGAAAGTTCATAAAACGCACACAAGATCTGATAACACTTGAAATTGTCGTTTTTACTCGTCTTCACTTTTAAAGTACCTATCTTCCATCAAGATGTAACAACATTTTTCCTACCCGGTAAAAAACGTTCCTGGTGAAGATCTCTCAAAATGTATCATGATGGCAATAAATTAAAAACCGAAAATTCTACCAAAATTTAAGTTGAAATTCGCATGAATTGAGAATGGGATTACAGATTATTGGATATAGTTTCCTATGAGCATACACAATCTGATACCGTATTTTTAAATTGAAGGGAATAGGTCATAATTTTTAAACAAATATGTCGCTATCTTTGACTTACGGTCATGGCCCGTAATTTGAAAATAACCAAATATTGACAACCACACACCATAAATCTGTTTGAAGTTTTATTAGCATTGCTCAAAGTTTGAAATATTTTGACAACGTCTAAAATTGACAATTCTCATTTCACAATTCAACGAACAACGGGCATATTCAAATTCAAATACAAAATACACTCGTTTAATATTTACGAAATGAATATGATTGAATTTTCTCCAATATCCTGAAATAAAAAAAGCATGCACATAAAAGTAAGTAGTATATGCCTTTTTGCAATTTTGATTTTTTTTTTTCGATTTAGTACAGATTATAAATAAATTTCATTTTTGAAAATGTACGATGGTATTTTCCAAAATGAAGTTAATTTTTCATATTTCATTCTACTTTCATTCTGTCGGAATTAAGATAGACGTATTACACATATATTTATCTGTATTCATACGCTCATTTTTCACAACTGCAACGCATTCATGAGGAAATAATTTGTAGAGATACATGTATCAAAGGTAAAAACATTAAAAATGTAAATATTACGAAATATCTATATCGATAATTTTAAACATTCTTTTTTATTATGTGTATGTGATTGATTTGGGGGGTTAAGGAACTCTAGATCAGCATAAGTTTAGTTGCTAAATTTTACGGAGAAAACGGTAATTATATTTATCTAGCTTACGATTATAAATTATGAAGGACAATCCTAGGAGGTGTCGGTTTCGACGCAAACCAAATGTTAGAATGTTTTTACCATTCATATGGCTTCAAAAATCAGATATCTTCAAACTCCATCAAGTTGACCTTAATAACAGATAGATACATTAAGCATGTGTGTACATGAAAAATAAGAAAGAAGTCTTTTTTCAGAAATTTCTTGTCATCAACATGTAACAATATACAGTATATGTAAGAACAGAACGAAAACTATCAATTTTGAAATGATTTTATTACAGGTACTTTAGTACTGGAGTCTGTGCATTCTAGCCGATGCTTTAGAGATTCATTTAGATCTTATTCCTCAGTGATTTATTCTTCTGTAAAAGAAAGAACACCCCTATGTTTTCATACTGTGAAACTGCGCAAAATCAGCGTGAAAGTGTACCTTCTTGATATCATCCTTATCACGCGCTCTTTACATCTTGAAACTGAAAACGATCCATTATGCAATTTTAAAAATGACTGTGCGTATTCCATATTCAGCTTTTGATAAATAATTAACATGAAATGTCCAGTGTTTGGAAAACCATGTCAATGTTACCAAAACTAGAATCTTATCAGAGACACGAAAAACTCAAACTGATCATATTTAACGCAGACCATCTGAATACCCCACAATCATACCTTCATATGTTACCAAAACTAGAATCTTATCAGAGACACGAAAAACTCAAACTGATCATATTTAACGCAGACCATCTGAACACCCCACAATCATACCTTCATATGAGATTCCAATCTATGACAACCAAAATAACCAATGGCTTACATAAATTGTCTGGTGTATTTCAGCCATCAAAATACCCCCAGGTTTACACTAAATTACGCCTTGTCAACCGACTACACGCCTCCCCTGATGAAGAACAAAAATGGCCAGAGAGTAAAAGCTACCGGTACCCATTATCATCATGCCTGGAAGACTGGGCTATAAGTGGAAGTCTCTAGAATTTCTAATTTGACGTAATTACATGTGCTTTCTATTGGTTTGTTGTGAATAAATCCCCATCAGTCAGGGACTGGACGGGTAGCCTAGGTGTCCTTGTGAATGTTTTCCCAAAGTTGCCGGAGAATGGTCCTCTCCATTACGATACACAAAACGAGAACGAAGCCGGGCTTTTATGTCGTGATAACACTCCAGGCTACAACCTTTGTTGTAGAGAAATCTTTTAATGAATTTTGAAATTCAAAATCGCATTTAAGTTAATGGATTCATGACAAGTAGAATTAATGATTGACAATGCGACATTCTGCATTGTATTCAGATATGACTTCTATTTTCTCACTATCAGTAACATAAGGCAGCGCTCTTTACAGAAATCAACATGCGGTCCATTTAAAGGAGAGTGACCGCTTACATACCATCAACCACGCCCGTGATATCATATCTAAAGATTCTTCGTAAGATCATATTTCACAGTGGTATATTTTAGGCCGTTTTAAAGGAATTTGAACCTAATATTTTAATTTAGACAATAGATGTTTCTCACACCCGTCTTACCCAGATCCATTCTGTTTAGATTTCACGTATCGTCCACTCAGTTATTTAACAAAACCTATTCCAGCTCAATATATGCAATGTACAGTATAATTATATTTAGATTGTCCTCTCATAAGCTGGAAATCGAAAGAGGTAGATAATGTCGATATACAGGTACCTGAGTGTAACAGAACGTGTAAATTGTGTACAAATAGATACATGTATATTGAAGACAATATCACTTTATATTTATTTGTCTTTTATATGAAAAACTAAAAAAAATTATACATTCATAAGTATCATTATGGAAACCCGTCAATGCATAAATTATCACAGCTGTACTCAAATAAAAATACAAGTGTTTTGTGTGATTTTGGAAAAAAATTATATAAAGTTTCTGAACTGAACTCAGAGGCCACAACATAAAAGGTTTATATACTCAACATTTCAAGAAACATGTTCTTTATATTATTTGAGACACTAGCTGCAGAACTGTAGCTCTCTGAAAAAATATTTTGACATAACAGAGAGCTACAGAGCCACCCCTTATAAAAACCTTCGATTTACGGCGCACAAAAAGCTGCGCACGGTTGAGGCCTTATATCGTTGTATTCTTGAGTTACTGTCTCATAAATTTAATATCAAAAAATTCTTAACATATTTTCCTACTATACTTGTGTCTAAACATACCTTCAAATATTCATTAAAGCCCCACACGACCTGAAAACTCCCAGCTTCAAATGATTTCGTTTGTTGACGTAGCCATGTTAGGTAGCCGGTCAATTCGAATCCTGATTAATTTCCATACTTGCACAATAACGTCTAGATGTGAACTAATATCCCCACAAATATTTTAGCTAAATATTTTAAATCATATATCATCCCAGTGCCTTTAAATAATAATTATTCAAATAGCTAAACTCACGACAATGCGGCTTTCATTAGTCTGGTCCGGTCTCCATCCCTGTCACACGAGTGTTAAGGACTTTAGTAGCATTTTCATGAATCAAGAGCTTATTTTACCTTTAGAAAAACTTTATTTTTTAATTTCTATAAATTATTGGTATTGATAATAAATGAAGAGCGAATACATAACATATAACGAATTTTATGAATATATACCAAAAACAACAGGGTACGAACTGACCCGGCTACCTAACATGGCTACGTCAACAAACGAAATCATTTGAAGCTGGGAGTTTTAATGAATATTTGAAGGTATGTTTAGACACAAGTATAGTAGGAAAATATGTTAAGAATTTTTTGATATTAAATTTATGAGACAGTAACTCAAGAATACAACGATATAAGGCCTCAACCGTGCGCAGCTTTTTGTGCGCCGTAAATCGAAGGTTTTTATAAGGGGTGGCTCTGTAGCTCTCTGTTATGTCAAAATATTTTTTCAGAGAGCTACAGTTCTGCAGCTATTGAGACACATGCTCTATTTTGTGTTTACAAGTTATTGTCTTTCTCATTTGTGTTAGTTATTATTGTAATACATGTTCTTTGTAACCTATAAGCAGTACTGCTTTTGGAAATAAACAGTACAATACGGGATCATAAGGTCATACGCGCCGTTTCTCAATAACATATAAATTTTCGTTACATTTCAGGTACAATTCACTTGCAATCTGCCTTCTTTCTACAAAATTAAAAAATGGACTTGAGGTATATCACCATGCAGGTTTAAAAGTTTTAAAGGAAAGATATTTTGATACAGAATTTAGTTCCGGGCAAGCAAAAATTAATGTAGATCAACTCCTATGTATTACATAATGTTGTGTATATGGATTGATTGATTGTTTTACGTCCCGGCGAGAATTGTTTGCTCATGTTTGACGTCACCAGCTGTAGGTGAAGTACCACGAATGTAGACCTTTGCTAAAGCGCTCAGGGCCGTGGTGAGGGTTATATAGCGTTCCAACGCCTGCCGCGACACGGGACCTCCATTTTGTAAAGGTCATTATCCGAAAGACCCGTAATTCTCATTTCTACATTCCGAGCGTTTGGCGAAGGAGCAATCACTACCTAGTTTTAACCTTTTAGGTTTAAAGCGTCCATGGCACGAGCGGGACTTGAACTCATGGATATACATGTATATTACTATAAGTTATTGTTGCAAAGGAGGGGAGAAAAACCATTGGATTAATCGGGGATCAAACCCGGGACTGTTGCATTTATTTGTTATATACGTTAGGTGATCTAACCACTGAGCTAACCAAGCCGATATACAAATTATGGTATTTCTAACCCTTTTACGGGAATCATACGATAACGGACTCTTCATATCAAAGAGATAAAAATAACCCTGAATGTGAGATACGTTGCGTATGACCTCCACGATGAATAATCTGATATGGACGGAAAGTTGAGGATATGTATAATAATATTTTGAAATTGAATACTGTCAAATGTACTTTATTTAGTAAAAAAAAATTGCAGTTTTAGTACAAAGTAATCTGAAAAATTAAAACCCTGCACAACTCGAACCCATACCGTCTGCCTGTTAAACAATTCGGCTACCCAGCTATTGACAGTTAGATTTAGAAGGATTGTATAAGTATTGCTGATATTTTAATTTTAATTTATGTTTCAAAAGAAAGTCAGCCATTGTTATGAGGTGTTATTCCTCCTTAATATAAACCACCATGATAACTTGTCAGAGAAACTACATCACCAATCGAACCATTCCCTAATGAATTACTACAATTTATCTAACATGAGTATCAAATTTCTTGGATTATAAAAACAAAACAAGTTACCCTCCAAACCTCGCTGTCCTTCCTTTATCAGCAAATCCTGTACTTCGTTGATCACTCGAATTCTTTGTCTGATACAATCATGAAATGAAAAAAAAAGTATTGGGATTCAACTGAGGGGGAGGGTGGATGGAACCACAGTATATGTACACGTTTATAAGCTAGTTTGCGCTATATCACTAAAATCAAAACAACACGTACATGTATATATCATTAGGTTCCTACGAAGTCTCAACATTTCGGTAAGAATGCACAGTGCAAATTTCGTAAATGTACAGATATGTTTAACTTTGATATACTTATCATAAAAAAAGATACCCCCCCCTCCCCTAAAAGTTAAAATGAATTCTGAAATGAAGTGTTTCTGCACGTATATGTGAGTCACATATTTAAGCAGATCAATTAAAAAGTATGTGTACATACTGATTCGCTTACCTTTGACTGTCATAATATCACTATTCCAATGCACGTGTATCTGCACCGACTGTTCCAATTTCTGTTTACTATTTTATCGCCTCTTTAAGCATAACAAGATAATGATTTATTTTTTTTTTTAAAATATTACAAATTTTTATACATTTTGTTGAGTCATGACCAAAGATCAACGTTCGCTGGGGATTATATACTTTATGTATGACTAAAACGGCGTGCAATTCTATCCATGTGAATACCAAAGAGAAATATTTTAAAACATGGTATACTCCCCTATTGGTAACATGAATATAGAAAGCTGAAAGTCAGTGAACAATCCCCCTACACGTGATAGAATGTTCTACAGTCACTCTGTAAGGTGAAATAAAAGTAAAGAACAAGACTGCAAAAACAACTGGCAAAACAGTCTTACAAAACAAGAACCGGGGCTGTCTTTAACCAAAACCTAAGAAAGCAGGGGGGAATGAGTTTGAAAGAGATTTTATGAGTTTCGGACGGGAGAAAAGTCCGATTTTATTGATTTTGTTTAAGCTTTTACATGAACGGATGAGATAATCTTATTAGTTGATAATCGTTCATGCCCCTTAAAGTCGACCTTTGAAATGTTTAATTCAAAGACAACAAAATAATTGTACGTACGCGATACCCGAACTGACCTAGACATTATGGTGTCGTGTTTGGCTGTCCCTTTTATTAGATTATTCTCAAAATTTTGTCTAAATTCAACAGATACCGGTATTACTTACCTTAAAGATATTTTCATTACAAAGAGAGATCAATTGATGTAAAAAAAAATTTTTTTAAAGG
Organism: Ostrea edulis; assembly: GCF_947568905.1. Classification (NCBI taxonomy): domain Eukaryota; kingdom Metazoa; phylum Mollusca; class Bivalvia; order Ostreida; family Ostreidae; genus Ostrea; species Ostrea edulis. Next base: position 45,159,824 of record NC_079172.1, read on the forward strand.
CATTGCATCTTTAAAATAGATGAAAAGGTCTGTTTGACAAATATATGTGTCTATTTTCGGTAGAGAAACATATATTTTGAATTTCAATAGTAAGAGATATTTTAGGTGTATTTGGTGAAGATGTATCTTCAGTTTATTTGGTGAAGAGATATCTTCAGCGAGACTGTGATACCTACTACACTTTCCTGAATTTAAACCCTCGCAACAAACTACAGAGTGGGATAAAATGCATGTAACTTCCGGGTTTGTTGGTGTTTTCCATTTTTAGCTTTGTCTTTTATGTTAATATGATACCTTGTATAGATACTTGGTCTTGATTTCAATAGGTTTTGTAAGGATATTACGTTCATCTTACGACTTGTCGCGAGGGAATGCCGCTCGGCAGAGCTCTTGTTCGTTTTGCATAACTGTGAGAGCGCCACCTACAGTCACCAATGCGGTCTGTACTTTAGTCAGATTGGAAAAAGCATTGTATGCTTTATAAGACCAATACAATTATTGCCATTGTCTTATCTGCATGTTCAACACTCATCTGAATCTCCTCCACACGTCCGCGATAAGTCACGGACTGTAAATATTTTATAATCTTTTCTTATAAAAATATCGGCAAAACACAAAAGGGAGAAATAGTGCAAGCATAAACCATCTTTAAGAGACCAAGTCCTGACAGAGTCTGAGATCTGGAATGGGTTCTGATCAATTCCTTTCAGGCATTGATGTCATTAACAGATTCTAACGTGCAGAAGAATTGAAAGCACGTATCAATCGGTACTTAGGGGGGAAATCAATGTTTATATCTCCTCCGTTGTTTACTTCAATAGATACCAGTAGTAAACCACCCATAGTCGCTACAGTGACTATACATATTTTTGGCATGAGTTCTGCGACAAGATTTCAGACTGTCTGGTGCGTCTGTTCAAAGTCCTGTTTACATCATCTTCTATTATATATTAATATCAACACTTGGAAGTTCACGATATACATATATACGAATGGTATGGCCTATCAAATGTCGTGGAGACGTTGTATTCGTTACAAAACCTCCTACCCCATCTTTGACACTTTTTGTATATACATTTGCCAAATTATCTGCTCTTATAACTTTAGGGTTTTACTAGTCATAATATTGTATTTATGATTTCTTATATTGTGGATTGTGGCATTTTTGTAATGTTTTATTAGTCACAATTCCTTAGCATGGATTGTAGTACTGTGTTTTTAGTTTGTTATAATTTTAACCGTTTTATATGATTTTTTGGCATAATACTTTGTCATTTATTAGTTAAATAAATGACCATTCTAATTCCTCAAACCGCGTGTTGTGTTTAATTGTGTCAAGCAGAGTACCACCCTATCAGTTATCCATAAAGATGTTGTATATGAATTTCATTTTATTGCAGAGTGAAGAGGGCCCAGAGGTTACAGACCACTCTTCGCTCTCTAGAGATCGCTTTTTAATTTTTATTTTTTTTTAACATAAAACGCTCTTGCCAGTCAACAAATCTTCCTTTTCTTCTTTTCTTTTTATTGTGAAAATTTGAACGAAATACAGACGTGTTGACCACAGATAAACAAATACATATAAACAGGACTGAAAACCTTTTTGGCGGAGGTAATAAAAACATCATGGGAAACGTGTTAGTAATCAAATCGAGGAATTATTGATTTGAATATGGCAATAATTCCGAACTGCATGTTTAGTTAATCTGCACCCTTTTGACAGGTCTCGGTCCCTGTTGACAATGCTGTCGTAACACGAATTCTCTCTGTGACTTTAATAGTTATTCTATATTTGTATGCATGATTTTTCCAAATATGAAAGAACCTTATGCTACAAAATTGGATTGTGTGTTGACTTTCATTTATTTCAAGTGCATGCCTGTTTGCTTATACGTGTTATTATAAATTGATATTGAGGAACATTTCCATATCAACATTCTCCATGCAACTTTTGCTGTTACGGGTAAATTAACTTTACCGTAGGATGTGAATTAATAAATTACTGACGTGTGTTCCTTGATGAAAAATAAATTTCTCTTTTTCAATTTCCTAGCTAACAGATTTCAGAATTACAAAAAAAACGATCTGAATCTTTTAAATGTATCATATTCCATGTTTATTTCCTAGGCTGTCAAAGTATGGCGTTAGAGGTCAGATGATTTTACGTTTTATCGGTCCAGGCAATCTATAAAAACCTACTCAATTGCATCGCCATTTAACCGTTTGTCACCTTAGCATGTTATATTCATGTCAAAGAGCAATTCCATTGTTTGATTAACACCCGTCATCCATGTCATCAATGCAATGAACAAACGACTACCAGCGGTTCTTATGTAAAATAAAACCCTGACACTATAGTACTTCGAATACGAGGGCATTTGACTCAGATTTCACACAATAGTTATGCACGGAGTGTACGATAGATATATACTGATATTCCCACGTATCTCGCAGAATTTCAATTCTACGTAAAAACATTACAATTAGAGGTATATTCAAATGCAAATTTATTTATATATATATTTTTTTTACATTTATTCATTTCAGCATCGACGTAATCGCCGTGCATAAAAGGAATGATTTACGTTGGTAGGTTGTAACATAAACAGGACGATACCGCTAACTTAAAGGTTTATATATGGAGAGAGAGAGGGGGAGAGAGAGAGAGAGAGGTCAAATATATACTTTCTCATGGTTTTTTTTTTAATTATTTTTAAAACAACAATTGTTGTTTATTGACCAAAGGAGCTCTGTGGCCCATATCTACAGTGTACAATACAGGCAAATGGCAGGAGATTCAGAATTATTACAAAATGTAAATATATATTACCTACTACCGGTAAAATTTATACTAGATGTTATGAGAGAGAGAGAGAGAGAGAGAGAGAGAGAGAGAGAGAGAGAGAGAGAGAGAGAGAGCAACTGAATCATGGCAAGATCTCAACATGCCTCCATATTCTTTACTGACTTTTACATTAATACATACCTTTTAATCTTAGCTTTTAGAAGTACATTGATATCAAGCGACAAATTATTGGGGAAAATAAGACTGTACATACCTACATGAATCCACATCCTATGACATAGTCTGTTGATGGGCTAACCCCAGGATCTGATAGTGGACAGTCCAGTCTATCGTACACTGCGAAATGTGATACATACAGATATCAAAATAAAATATTAAATTTTAGCGCCAGCACGCAACGTTCACACAGAGATGAGAATAAATACTGGCTGTATAAGGAGCAGGCTTATACCTTGACATGAATGCACTCTCTTGGGATAATCTGACTTCTATTGACTGTTTACCTGAAGTGTTTGAACTGGGCATGCCAATAAGAATACCCAACACCCGGCGTCAAGTATTCGGGGGAAAAAAAAACATGGTCTGTTAGTGCGCTCCTGGCGATGAGTTTTTGTTTGGGCTTTTATCGTGAGATCTGGATCAGTATTTGAAAACCCTCAGTTAGGAAGAGTCCGCGAATTCCACAAAACTGTCATTCCGCCTAATCGCTTTCTAATTGGATTTCGTGTTTTATTTTCATGAAGTCCTGCTTGTATTTAAAAGCATTGATTTTTGTGCGTCTAGTAAACATTTTTTTCTATTAGAAACTGACCAAGATTCATCAAAATATACAGTTTTATCAGGGTTCAAAGTAACAAAATGTCTTGCAATTGCGTTAGGCTATCTATTTTCTCTTCCGTCATGCGCGTTCCAAATCATGAAATACACCTTTATACGTTCCGCTGCAGCAAATGCTTCACAGCGAGTTCTTTATATTGCTAAACTTTGATTTGACACAACAGAAATTCATTTTCATTTGGTGCTAACCTGATAAACAAACCCTTCATTCGTAAAGTCAACTCAATCCTACACAGATATAAAATAAATATAAATACTACACAACGAATGCACATATTTACTGATGTACAGATTTATTGTGAAACACCTTTACTTATTTACAACAGAAGCATGATTCAAAACAAAGGTTCTTCCGCTTTTTCACACGCTCATACTTTCGTACTTTAAAACAATCATTCCATTTTTAAATAGTTACAATATACAATCCTTTATAGTATCCATTCATATTTTATCACAGTCTTAACATCCCGGACGGGTACATTGATTTATTTTACAGACGGTAGAGGGCTCTATCGTCGACCTGTCCCAGCACGACTTCCGGAGCTCCTGACACTTCCCATAGAGCTGGAGCTGCGAGAACTAGCAGGGGAGCGAACCGCTGAAAAACAAGAAAGATAAATGTGTATATCATACTGATGCTTCATCATTAAAATAAGAAGTGGGTGATAAAGAAGTTCGAACTGGGAAATGCTGACCAGTGCGACACATAATGCATGTACATGTAACTGGCTGTTGAAGCAGTCATTATGAAATGTTGATTGCTTGATGGTTTATGCTATAAGCACTGATTTCTTAATTGCGCATAAGTTTGGTTGGCTATTTTGATTAGTCATCAAATGAAGATGATGCTCTCGTTCTATTGATTGTGTATTGTTTAACGTCCCTCTCGAGAATCTTTCACTCATATGGAGACGTCACCATTGCCGGTGAAGGGTTGCAAAATTTAGGCCTATACTCGGCGCTTACGGCCTTTGAGCAGGGAGAGATCTTTATCGCGCCACACCTGTTGTGACACGGAACCTCGGTTTTTGCGGTCTCATCCGAAGGACCGCCCCATTTAGTCGCCTCTTTACGACAAGCAAGGGATACTGAGGACCTATTCTAACCCGAATCCCCACGGGACTGTTCCCGTTCTTAAGATATAATGGATTAACATTAATATATAGTAAACATACACGTCATTCTGTCAGCTTTGAAAACAAACATAAATTGTTACATGTAACTACCTCCAAATTCCGCACCAATCTGTACCGGTGTAGGCCGTCCACTACCACTAGGTGGCGTTTTGATACTGGGACTACTACGGACGGATCCTATACTACTGCGGGCACTTCCAGGCTGACGACCGCTGGGGGTTGGGGGAGGTAGATTGGCCTAAACAATAAAACATAATGTAACTGATTGCACACCTGAAATCAACAAATTTACATAAAGGAATCTTTACACCAAATGCATCTAATCTATTTTCTCTAGGATTTTTGTTACTTCTCTGGGAAACATGTTAGATCACGCACCAGAAGTTTGTGCAGATGTGGTCAGTTTGATTTGCATACAGTTAATCATTATTTCAGTATGAACTTGTTCCAATTTTTTTTTTAAATTTTTTTTTTTTTACATGAACACTTATTTAGAAAAAATGTCTAATCCATGGCATAGATGCAACATGCATACAATGTTTTTCTATTTTGGTCAATATAAAAAAAAATCTAACTTTTTCTTTCTTGGTGCTAGTTAACTTTCAATTTTAAAAACCACTTGTTAAAACAATTTGCTCCTCAATGAAGACATCATCATTTCAACAAATTTTTGTCCCCGAAAAACAAAATGATTTCCCCATCTTCTGACCCAAAGGTAAAAAAGAAAATGGTAGGTCACAATGGTGAAACTAACAATAATAAAGCATTGACCAGTACGTGTGATATGATTTAAGTTTAGTCAAGGAGAGGCAAAGTTCCTGTTTCTAATTGAAAGAAAACATCACACTGATCAGACTTTATTGATTACATGCAGAATCTGCAGATTAATTGGTATTATGCTTCAATGCATACACTGTACCTGGTCAATAATAAATTCATTACATCCAAAGAATGGATAACATTATCTATCAACCACGCAATTTTGAACAAGGTTAGACTCCTAGTTCAGTGGGTGCGGGCTTAATATATACCAACACCATTGACCCATCCCCCCCAAAAAAAAATTCTTATGACTAAAATTAAAATTTAGAGACACTGTCATCTCATCTCTTGCTGATATCCTGAAGTGGTGTATAGAATATTCATGGTTGATGAAACTTATATACTTACGAATGACCTTGTGATGTGTATTTGAGCAAAAGGTAGGAATGAAAGTTTTTATCTTAGATGTAAGATCTTTCGTGGGTATAATTCTCTCCCTAATTTTGTCCAGGGTTGTGATAAAGGTTGTATATAATGCATGCAAGATATTGATTTGAGTTTATTTTAAGCTATCATTGGCAAGTTACTTTTAATCAAATAGAAAGTTACCTGGAAGATCAAATAATACGCCCCTTAGAATATTTCCAGAACATGTATGTTTGCACTTAAGACGGAAGTATTTTTTCTGATTTTCATATAAAGTATATACATTGTACATGTAGTAAATCTTGCACACAGTTTTTCATTTTTAAGTATTTTATTTAACTTGCACTATATCTCAAATCAATAATATTTTTTGTTACAATTTACTTTGGATCTAAATTATTTATTCATGGTTTCTGAAGAAAATGGCATTATATTTTTTGAAATTTTCCATGTATATTCCTTTGGGAAAGGTGGAGCACACACTTGCCTTTGTACCAAAGCTGCAATTGATAAAAGTGTACAAAATACACGAGTTTGAAAGGTACGCAAGTGTGTGTTCTATATTTTCTGATGCAATATATGCCTCAAAATTGGCTCAAGTCCTTTGGAATTTTCTATATGACCTTCCTGTGAACTTGGAACATGTCATATGTTAAAGTTGATACTTATTTTGAGATAGACATGATCTAAGTCACTAAATAATGCCCTACAGTGTTGTCCATGATGATTTCTCAGAATGGGGCTATGTATGGTCCATAACCTATCCTAACTTCTCTTTTGCTCTATATATATCAATATGTGTCCTTGGAATGCCCTCTCTTTGGAAATAATCATTTCTATATCGATTTTATTTTTGGTTAAAAAATCTAACCTGGGAAAAGTACATGTTGACAGCCTCGCTGATGTCTGGGTGCTTCTGAATGACGTCCCCGATCTGTTGCATGGACTGTCTGTTAAAATCTCGCAATTCACGCACATCAAAATCTTTCTGTGGAGAGAAAAGGCAGAGTACCGGGTATTAATCTAGCAAAAGAAGAGGGATAACCCAATTACACCTAGGTCAATAAAAGCAACAAAATAAAATCAAACCTCTTCATTTGTCTCTCCCTTGGACTTCTTGGCTGATCTTAGTTCTCTGGCATACTTTGAATTCTAAAAAAAAAAGAGAAAAAAAAAGATAAATCTCCACTGAATGACTTCAAACCTGCCTATGTTTACATGTACTGATACAATCAGTCATTTCTCCCTAGTTTGCAGATGTCAGAGACATAATGAATAGGATTGTTCACCTGTTTAGCAACTCTCTCCAACTTTGATCTCTGATCATCAAGTTCCTTGTTCAGCTGCAATCTTTTGTTCTGTATTAGAATATTGTAAAAATATTTGACAATGTAAAATTCATGCCTGGGAAAACATAAACACATACATGGATGTACATTGCACATTCTCACAAAATATGTGTACTACATGTATTCTGTAATGTACATTGTATTAGATTTACTTGACGATTTAATAATTTAGAGATATCTCTACTCTACTCTATTCAATACCTCTGTATTTCATGCTGCGATTTCAGTACCCCAACAGTTTCACTTCTGTCACTAAAATCCTAGCCAGCTAAGTTTAATTATTGATTAATTATGATTCCTCACCTCCTTCTCTTCGATCATTTCCTCATATGCCTGCTCATCCCTTGTCAGGTTATCAAGAGTGTTACTCATGGTCTGCAGGTCCTCCTGAAGCTCGCGAATCTGTCGTCTCTTGTACTTAAACTTGTCCATAACCGCCCTCATCTGCTCCTCCAGTTGTCCCTTCTCTTCCATCTCGTCACCTAGTAAGACAGATATAAAATCAAGCAGTCAAATAATTTTCATAATGATAGATTCACATAAATCATACATGTATTCGAGAACAGATAATTGACCAGATTAAAATGAATGGACCACATGATACCGAATGAAGTTTCATAAAAATCACACAGCCTGTTTAGTAGTGTTGATCCTCACTGTTCACTACCTACGTGCATTATTGTCTGATATAGTACTTATTATCATTTTGCACTAGCCAGCATCAAACACTCACTGGATTCAGTAACTTTGTTGAAGCTCTTTCTGTAAGTCTCGTTACGGTTGTTCATCAGCTTCAGTGTATTCTCCAGGGCTCGGATTTCTTTCTCTGCCTTCCGTATCTTGGCATCCAGATCATCTCCCTGTCTCTGTAACTCTTCCTTCTCTTGGGCAGCCTACAAATAACATCCAGATCCATACTATTACATATACAGACACATTACAAATAACATCCAGATCCGTAATATTACATATACTGTCACATTACAAACAACATCCAGATCTGTACAATTACATATACTGTCACATTACAAATAGCATCCATCCAGATCTGTACAATTACATACACTGACACATTACAAACAACATCCAGATCTGTACTATTACATATACTGACACATTACAAATAACATCCAGATCCATACTATTACATATACTGTCACATTACAAATAACATCCATCCAGATCCCTACTATTACATATACTGACACATTACAAATAACATCCAGATCCGTACAATTACATATACTGTCACATTACAATTAGCATCCATCCAGATCCGTACTATTACATATACTGTCACATTACAAATAACATCCATCCATATTACATATACAGACACATTACAAATAACATCCAGATCCGTACTATTACATATACTGTCACATTACAAATAACATCCATCCAGATCCGTACTATTACATATACTGACACATTACAAATAACATCCAGATCCGTACTATTACATATACTGTCACATTACAAATAACATCCATCCAGATCCGTACTATTACATATACTGACAAATTACAAATAACATCCAGATCTGTATTATTACATATACTGACACATTACAAACAACATCCAGATCCGTACTATTACATATACTGACACATTACAAATAACATCCAGATCCGTACTATTACATATACTGACACATTACAAATAACATCCAGATCCGTACTATTACATATACTGACACATTACAAATAACATCCAGATCCGTACTATTACATATACTGTCACATTACAAATAACATCCAGATCCCTACTATTACATATACTGACACATTACAAATAACATCCAGATCCGTACTATTACATATACTGACACATTATAAATAACATCCAGATCTGTACAATTACATATACTGTCACATTATAAATAACATCCAGATCCATACAATTACATATACTGACACATTACAAATAACATCCAGATCCGTACAATTACACATATACTGACACATTACAAATAGCATCCATCCAGATCCACATTACATATGTATTACATATACTACCCCCATTAAAAATAACATCATTATATCAGATTTCTCGACCCATTACAAATAACATCCAGACCATTAGATATCCCAGCCCATTACAAATAACTCCAGATCATTAGATATCCCAGTCCATTACAAATAACATCCAGATCATTAGATATCCCAGCCCATTACAAATAACTCCAGATCATTAGATATCCCAGCCCATTACAAATAACATCCAGATCATTAGATATCCCAGCCCATTACAAATAACATCCAGATCATTAGATATCCCAGCCCATTACAAATAACATCCAGATCATTAGATATCCCAGCCCATTACAAATAACTCCAGATCATTATATTAGATATCCCGACCTGTTACAAATAACATCCAGATCCATACTATATATATGTATTACATATAATTATTGTCCCATTACAAATAACATCCTAATTCATACTATTATATATACTGTTCCATTACAAATATGCCACAATATATGTAAAACTTTCAGCTGTGAGATGAAAAATACTATCATAATGAAAACATTCCACAGATTTCCCCCCGATACATTTTCTTTTTTACCTTGATGACATAGTAGGCTTGTGATCTTTCTTCCTCCCCTTCTGGTGGTGCCATAGAAACCATAAGAATTTCATATCTGTAAAATATACACTTCTTTTACATATAGCCCTCTGACTAAATTCACGCGCCATCTACAATTCATGAAATTGTAAAGTATTTCAACAGATATCCACCTGCTTGATCAATCTTATTAAAAGAATCAAACAATAGCAATACTCATTTGAATCATTCTAACACATGCTGTATGAGAAGAAGAAAAAGCTCAACATCACTCAGCATTCATAAATAAAGAAGACAGTGCTAAAATTTACAGGAGTGTGCAAGTTACTACACTAGCACAGAATTCAGAGATTATATATGAAAACAATGTGATGAGAGAAACTGGAGAGACTGAAAATAAATCTTTTCTAAGACAAGGCATGCATCTGAATTCCAAATTACGTACTGAATAGACACAAGTCAGACATGACACAAGAAATTCTCAACCATTGATAGGCACGCTGTATTGCAAACCGTTGTAAAACAAGGCTTAAATACAGTGTAAGGCTCTCACTACCCAATGATTACTGCTGTACCATATATCAGGTTTGTTTTCTATGTACAATGATTTTTTTGCTTATTAAAGCCTAAAACTGTGTATCGAATTTACAAAATTTGACTTAATATAGAACGACAACAAATATATTTGATTTTGTAAGTGCTTTTGAATTACTTACAAATGTATGCTAATTTACTGCTTTTGAATTACTTACAAATGTATGCTAATTTACTGCTTTTGAATTACTTACAAATGTACGCTAATTTACTGCTTTTGAATTACTTACAAATGTATGCTAATTTACTGCTTTTGAATTACTTACAAATGTATGCTAATTTACTGTTTTGAAATTGAAAGAATTTCTGTATTGTATACTAAAAATTATGATAATCATGCTCATTAGACTTGACAGGAATTCCTGAGCTGAATATCAACAGTGTATATTTTTGTCCTCTGATGTATATACACTTATAATGCCATACTTACTTTTTAAAAAGTTCATTGTAAATCACCTAGGTGGTAAATCAATACATCTCTCTTCATAAAGGGCAATAACTCTAAATATGCATTCTGATTTATCATCCTCTGTAGTCAAAGATGCTTGATAACAATGCAGACTTTAAATACACATGTACATTCCTGATATATGGTATGATACGTTGAATAAGATGTGGTTACAATTAAATAGATAGCTAAAGAATGCTAAAAAGTCAGAAAAGATTAGAATGATTCACATGCTTGAATACCGTAAAGCTTGAAGACTGCAAATATTCGAGAGGATTACTTCCATGTGCTTAGTAAGTTACTTGGGTATGATCATTAAAAATCATATTGGGTATAGGAAAGATATTAAACAATCAATATTTCAGAGACATGCTGACAAAGCCTAAGATCTATGCCATCCTCTGACCAACCTCTTCCTTAATTTATCAATCTTAGCAATTCTTTCCTGCAGTTCAGCACTAATTTGTTGACGCTCTGTGTTGGCAGAACGGTGCTGGGCCTCTAACATCTCCTTGTGGATAAATATTTCTTGTCGCCTTTCTTTCATGGCCTGGTGGAAATTATTGTAAACAAATTAAAAATCAATCAAAATATGCTGGCCATCTGAAGATAAGCTGTGACAATCAGATAGGAAACCTTTAATGTTTCAAACATCACTGAACATATACATGCATCAATACAAATATCCCAAACCTATCTAGTATTCCATTTCACAATTCTGATTTATAAAATACTGCTGATAAAGAGCAATATTTTATTAAGATTTCATTTTTGGTACGTAATTTGTGTTTGAAGTAACACAGGTTTCCTTTCTTCACGTTCATAGCTAACTTCGGGCCAGACATTTATATGCTATAAAGAACAGACCTGCTTTTTAATTTTTCAATCTTTGAGATTCGTTCATGTAACTCGGCACTAATTTCCTGCCTCTCAGAAGCAGCTGCTCGGTATTGAGCGTCTAACATCTCCTTGTGTATACCTATCTCCTGCCGTCTTTCACACATAGCCTTTAGAAACAAACTCAATTACATGCTGTTCAAACTTTAAAGTCCTTAACAATCAACGAATAATATATACAAGTACACAATATACATTTGCATGTTTGAAAGTAATTATCAGTATCTCATACTGGGCTTCGTGCCACTGGTACAAACACATGGTCTGTCAGTATCTTAATTGAGGCTTACATCCTATAGGCATTTTTTATTCTGAGTGGTCTCTAACATGAGAAATTGTAATGAAAGAATCAGACATTACACGGTAAAAACAAAAGTAAAAACAGTCCAAAGAATGCTGGGGAAGAATAAAATGAAAATTATTCTACTGTAAAAATCAACTATATGTCTTTACATGTACAATGTGCATTTGAGGACTGAAAATCTTTTTTTTTTAAGAATATGTCTGTAAATTCATTTTTATATCTGAATTCATAATATTCTCAATCAAAATTTCATTAAAGAAATATGGAGGATGCTGCTGGGTATTCAATAAAGCATCATTACATCTGTTAATTCATTTTATATGAGTTTATACTAAACAGGTCTGACTGTTTCACTTTTTAAACATCCTAATACTCATTTGTTGAAATGGTATCTAGCTGCATCAGTAAGACTTTACATCCTATCTTATTAAGTTCCTAACTGACTGATTATATTTCTAGGATGAAAATGACATTACCGTTTCTAGCTGTAGTCTTCTCTTCTCCAAATCAAAAACTTCATCAGCCTTAAAATTCAACATCCCTCTCAGTCTCTTAATCTCGAGTTTGAGAATATTCTCATCCACCATCATGTCCTACGGAAAACAAAACATGTAACAATTAACCTTCAATCAAGTGCTATCTACATAATCTGCATCCGTTTTCTTCTGTGACTTAAATAATTTCAAAACTTCCCTGCCATCACCCTTACCTGCTTGTTCCTGATGATTTTCCTGAGTTCTTTCTCAGAGCTATCGTTATACAGGTTCAGTTCCTCAATCTTGCTGGTCAAGTCAGTCTTCTCAGCTCCAGATTTCTCCAAGTCTCTCTTGACTCGACGGATATCATCCTGAAAGTGGAAGGTATGAAGAGTTTGAAATGACCACGCATACATGTATCAATTGAAGATTTTCCTCATATTTATAATTTTATGTGTACATCCACCCATGTTTTGTCAGTAACAAGCCGTTTTGTGTTTCAATGTTTGTAATTCTTAATAAAAACACTGCAAGAAACTTGTGATATGGTATGTTGCAAGTGGGGCTATTAAATTACACTCAAGTGACCTTTGAACTAAATCAAACAAGTTAAATTACATAATATTGAATAACTCTTAGGATGTCTGCATTTGGGGGACATAAAACCAGGGTAATGATGGTGTGATTTTTGCATACATGCAATTGTTTTGTAAATTACCCCAATAATACATTATTTTTATACCCCTAGAATACAAATAACTTCCATAAAACACAACAGATTTACCATTTACGGAATATATATTTATGGAGTAAAATATTTTACAACTCTTTTATAGTTGAAATTTTGCCACTTACAACTTAGATTGAAAAGTAGAGCTTAAAGACATACTTTCTACCACTTGGTCACATCACAGTAATTTCAAAATTCATACCTGCAGTCTTTTGAGCTGAAGGGTCAACAGAGTGTGTGTATTATTTCTCTGGTCCAAATCATCATTCAAGTCCTTGATTTTAGCCTCCAAAGCAATCTTTTCCTCATTGCTTCTCTCCCCTTGCATTCTATTGATCCTTCTTTCTAGTTGCTGCACTGCAAAGTCCTAAACAGAGATCCCAGAAAAGATGATTTTATACTGAGTTATCTGTGATGCCTTATGGCAAATAATATATGTGTAATTCCTATTGACAAACAATACATTATTACACAATATCTTGCATCACTCTACTCTATTTGCTATTCACCATGTACACAGTGTATATTTCAATAACTTTTAAATCAGCAATATAAATCACAAGTACCTGGTTGTATATGATTTCCTGCTGTTTGAGGGCATCTGTGTCCACTTTTGATATTTTGCTGCTTAGGTTCCGAATGGCAGCTTGACTTCCCTATATTAATAGGAGATGATCATTAATACTATAGAAAATAGATCAATGTTTATTTATTCTAGAATTTACTAAATCTACAAAAACTAAATTATCCCTTGACAAACCTGAATTTCAGCCTCTGTGTTTCTCTCAGTCACTTTACTCTCATGAAGCTCCTGGGTTTTTCGGAACTGAAGATCTCTGAGTGCTTTCAGTTTCTGATCATATTCCTTCTGGACCTTTTCTTCCTCCTCTAACAGCTCATCCATGCGAGCTGCTCGTTCCTCTGCACTCAGTGTGGATTCAGTAGCAATCTTTAACTTTTCTACTAATGTTTCCCTCAAATCTTTAGCCATCTGAAGTCTAGACAAGTTTAGATTTGTTTTTAATTGTAGAAGTTATATTTGTACATACACAAGGTATACATTTTCTAATGCATAATTATTTGAATTCATAGAATCAATCGTAATTCTCAAAGCAAAAAAAAAAAAAGTATTCAGTAACTTTAAGGCTTTCAGATACAAACACCATTTCTTCAGATTCAAGACACACTTACTTATTAGTTTTCTCTTGAACATCTTTTTTCAGCATGCTAACCTGTGACCTTGTAACCTCAAGGTCAGTGGCTGTGCGATCAACAGTGCGTTTTAATGCATCCAACTAAAATAAAAGAAAACACAATGTTTGCAGCACATTTTATCCCCATGCAAAGTCTGGAAACATTAAAGAATTTAGATATAAAACTTTCATTCTTATTGAACAATATATCAAATCTTTATTACTTCGATGCTTTTCATTTTTAATATCACCATGGTTTTTGTTTTTAATCTAAGCAGAAATTACAGATTAGAATTACCTCATCCTGGAATTGCACTCTCTGAGTTTCTGCTTCCTGATAATCAATCCTGAATTTGGCCGATAACCTCTCTGCCAGTGAGATCTTCTTTTCTTGCTCTTTGTTGTTTTCTATTTCATTGTCCAAGAACTGTTGTTTTTCTTTTATACTTTCTTCTCTCTTTCTTACTTCTGCTTTCACTCTTGCCAATTTCTAAAGATAATTATAGGAATATGAGGATGCTATTTTGGGAAACTTGTTTCAGCTGTCCTGTAGCAACATTTTATAAATCATATTGTAAAGAGATAGATCTTTTTCTACAGCCATTAATACCCAGAATATGATATGACATTTATATGGCAAGCTGAATTATAGGCATTAATCACAAAACCAGTCCCTAACAAGAAGTCTTAGAAACCTCTAGTAGTTGTGGAAATGTTTTCTTATAGCCATTACGAAACAGAGAATGTCTTTATTCACTACGATGCGCCAAACTGAAATTAACAAACCGCTGCAAGAAGATCCATTTCTTTGTCACGGCGCTGCATTTGTTCAATCGTATGTTCCCATTGCTCAATCAAATTCTGACGTTCTTGATGTGCTTTCCGGAAATCCTCTGCAGTTTTGTCTAATTCAATTTGTGCTGTTAATGTCTCTGTTGTTTCATGTTCAAGCACATGTTTTTTCTGCCTGGATTCATCAGTAAGTCTTTCCATTCTTAGGGACAATTCCTAAAAAATATCAATCAAAGCAAAACCAAATTACAATCACACATGAAAACTGCCGAGCAGTCCTACCAACATAACTACACCTTGGTAAAAATAGAACTCAACAGTAACAATCAATTTGTAAATAAATAAATTGTGTGTAATGTATGGATTCTTCCTGAATGGCTGAATTTAATTAGATCTGATGAGTATAGTACTTTCAACTGTCTGACTTTGACTGGGTTGGCTTCTCCTCACCTTGATTTTGCTCTCATCCTGTCTTGTATACTTCTGGATTGCCATGGCATCCTCGTCTTTTCTAGCCGATTCCTCTAACCATGCCTCCAGTGCCTGTTGGTCCCAGTTCATCTGGGACTTCATCTCCTCCAGCTTCTGGGTTTGTTTAAAGATGTTGTTCTACAAAACAAAGGCAAATCTGTTGTTCACAATAGTTAAAAGTCCAATAGTAAAACTTTAGAATAAAAAACTTATATTGTATTTTATGAAAACTAAACTTTATTCATGAATTCTGGTCTATACAGGTAACTCTCGAATTATCGCCACTCAATTCATCGCCATTTTCGTTATAACGCAGCATTTTTCTAGGAACATTTTTCCTGTTACTTAAAACTCTCGTTAAAACGCCAAATTCGCTATCGCCATTTGCCACAGTGTTTTCATTACAAAAGTCTATTTCAACATGTTAATTATCTTGATAAACCGCCATAGGTGCACATGGTCAGTGAAGCAGTAAATTGGTCATTATCGATCTCCGGCGTACACCTGGACAGAAGGATCCCAGTAATCGCTGTACATATTGAATAAACAAGAAAATTACTCGAGATGAACTGTAGTCAAGTTGTTTATACATCATAGAAACACATTTCAATTTAGCTATGGCTTCGCCACGAAAGAGGGTCCTGTTAAATTTCGATGAGAAAAAATCATTACGTACCAAGGACATCATCCAAAATGTACCCATCAGGATATTGCAAATCATTTTTCTGTTTTATGGGAAAAGTCTATAAAAAGAAGGACAGTGGGCGACATCTTAGCAGCAAAGGATGCAATTCTTGCAGACCCTGACCCAATCTCTGAAGGCTCGCCTGCCAGGAAACGGCACCGCAGTGCACTTAATACTGACTTAGAAAAGGCGTTGTTTATGTGGTTTACGCAAGTCAGGACAAAAGATAACTCTTACATATAAAAGAACGGTAACTCTATTTCTTCAAGATGGCAGTAATTCAATTCATCGCCAAATTCGTTATAATGCCATAATTTCATAAGAACAAAAGGTGGCGGTTTATCGAGAGTTGACTGTAGTATAATTTTACAATATATTTTTTACAACTAAGTAAAGTTGATATATATCAGTTAATCAAGCATATGGTTATAATAATATTTTGGGATTCATCTTCATTTCATAGTTCTAAAAACTTACGACTATATAAACATTACCTCAAAAACATTCTTTTTTTCTTTTAGTTCCTCCAGGTTTTTTTCCAGTTTTCTGACCTCTTGCTTCAGACGGCCTTCTTCTCTCTCAGCTATCATCAGCATGTGATTTTCTGTTTCAATTTCTTTTTTACGTGCATTTGTAAGACCCTGTTAAATACATGAAGAAGAATCAATACTGATGCATTTATTTGGTAGTATCCATATGCCTGGTATAGCCTTCATTGCTGGTAAGGGATCAGTGTTAACAGGTGATTTTGATAATTACAAATAACCATCTCTGAGTTTGTAGGTGATGTTCCCATCAACAGAGAAGAATATTACTAATACTTTTATGATTAATGTAAAGCATCTTTGGATTTTATAAGAAGATATGCTGCCTCTTGTTATATCTACATAGAAGATGCATATGATTTAATAATATGAATCACATTTAATGAAAACATTCTTCCCTGTGTGTGTTGCAATTCTTGTTGAACAACCTCACTTGTGTGTGTTGCAGTTCCTGTCAAACATTCTTACCTGTGTGTGTTGCAACTCTTGTCGAACATTCTTGAGATGTTCAGACATAGCATGTATGCGGTCATCAAATTCTTCCAAATCATTTGTAGCAGCTACAACCTTCTTCTGTTTATCTTGTATCTACAAATTTGAAGTTAAATGCATATTGATTTTCTATATAATAAAATAGACAAGCAGCCAGATCACAATGAGAATATTATATTGCATGGTTTTGATTGACCATGCATAGTTGAAAGTAATTATTTGAAATTGACAAATATGTTAATTTTTACAATGTAAGATCTAATATGTTTTACGGCGTGACCGTGTTTGAGGGCGAAGCAAAAAAGTTTTGACATTAGTATCTATATCCAAAACAGGACAAAAACAACCCGAAGTTAGCACGCAGACGAGGCTGTATCAAAGCATCCTAATTTTTGGACATTTGATCCACCTCTATATTGAACGAGGGAAATATAACGCAATTGATGTAAACAGTACATTGTGACGTCATATTCAGCGTCGTTATTTAGCAACTTCACAAACAAAGCGTTTGAACCACAACAAAAAACATGGCGTTAATCGTGGAGTGATTATATATGATTAAGAAAATAAGATTTATATGCTTTTACGGATTTTATGTGTAACATCTCAGAACGACGTGAACTAAGGTAGACGAGATTCAAAATGGAGGAATACATGTCCACGCGCTAATATTCGAATCGACGCCATTGGTACCAAACTTTTCAAGTTCCATAGGTATGGTTTAATTTTTCATTATTTTCCTATATTTTCCTTTTAAACATGTATATACGTGTTACCTATAGGGAGAGCTCCGCTCTCACGGCCCTCCGGGCCGTGAGAGGGCTTCGCCCTCTATAAAAATAAAAAAAGAAACTTTCGGAATTTACATGAATGCTAAATTTATCACATTTCCTTTGTCATATCATGTAACTCCTTACTCTGTTTACTAACCCGTAATTTTGAAATAACTGTGTATACGGTATAAACTATTCAAGCATTCATAAATATTTATTGTGTTCTACTGAACTGTATACGACCTAAAGACAGGTATATATGCAGTTATGCAGACGAGTTACAAAAATGCGGCACCATCAATAATCATAAACAGGTTCGTATCCATGCATGATGTGTACCTGGTCTTCCATAGCTTTGTTTTCGACATTTGCCACCGGCATACTTAAGCCTTCGTCCCATTCTATCTCACTTAAAATGCTGTTTGTTCCTCGACTCATTTTGGTGGGAAAGCTGTTTAATTCTGTAAGAAAAACATTCACCAATATATGTCTTCCCGAAGAATGTTGTGTATTGCTTTGGATACAAACTGCCCGGATGTAAATAAATAATACTTGCATTTCGAGTCCGACTTTAAACTCTCTGGCGTGCCCGATGACTTATTACTTTCAACTGACTGCCGTTTTTTTAAAAAAAAAGTGGAAACACAGGGGTTAAGCCCGTTTTGGGCCCGAACTCTGTGATACCATAAATCTATATTTATGGTATCACAGAATTCGGGCCCAAAACGGGCTTAGCCCCTATGAGTGGAAAGGTGTGTTTCATATCAAATTATGCAACACGTATATATATACGTTAATTGTGAGGGTTTGCCGATTTAACAAATTATCCTACTGTTTTATACCCCAATGACCATAATACAAAAATCCTATTTTAAAAATTAATTTCTTTTTTAGTAAAACCACAAGCACTATTCACGCTCTCTATTCTATATTTACAATTGTACATTGTAAATATAGAATAGACGGTGTCAGAATTTAATAAGACGAAAAATTTGTGACAAGCCCCTGTGGTAAAACTTTGAATTCGTTTTATATTAAAACATATTTTATAATAATCAACATTTTACGATATATATACAGTGTTCCAATACAAGATTGGTACAGTGTAACGTATATCAACATGAATTATTAGGATGTGCTCTTTGATTAAAGTTGATGGAACTACCGTTAGAGTGAGCTCACTAGGCTTTACACGTCAGAGCGTACCCAGAAAGGATCAATTCAGGGTATATATAAAAAAAATAATCCTACTTTTGGTTCATGTACCCTATTGGGTCCCGGATTTGGTTTTAGTCTTTACAAAACCTCATTAGTTTAATATCCGGTCTTAATCACTTTGGGGCTAATTACTTCCATGCTTACATTTTCTTGTAACAATAGAATATGTCACTGGTGCATGTGATATGTACTTGAATCGAGTAACACAGAACAAGCATCAATATAACGTAACGTTATTTATTTATTTTTGTTTGTTGTTTGTTTGTTTTTGTTTTTAAATTAGGCCTATGTTTGTTATTTTGTTGTTGTTGTTGTTGTTGTTTGGGTTTTTTTGTTGTTTTTTTTGTTTTTTGTTTTTTTGTTGTTGTTGTTGCTTTTTTCAAAGATCGGTCCAAACTGATGATATGCATAATGTACATCTCTTCAGTGCGAAGATGTCAAGTCTTTCTGTGACACAAGAAGCGTTGAATTCTGTTGAAACAAGGGTACTCTATAGTCATTTTTTCATTGCATTGCGAAATAAAAACTACAATAAGTTGCTTATAATTACTGAACATTTTCCCGATATTTCATAAACGGCGGTTTTTTGTTTGTTTGTTTGTTTTTGTTTTTTTGTTTTTGTTTTTTGTTTTTGCATGTAAATTTCGATCCCAAGGCAGCAGTGTCTTCAAAAAATTATTGTAAATTGTTCTTAAGATTGCAACTTAATAATTGAAATAGTATGATGATGGTGGTGTAGATTTATAGTGCAGGTTGTCCAGTAGGTGCCCTGCTACATATGTACATTAGGTTTGTTGCGGCGAGGCGACGATGGTGGTCGACCCTCAGATCCCCTGGAACCGGGTACGGGTCTTCTTGAAGATCCGGGAATGATTAGGTCCTCCAGAAGGTGGTGGGTGGGTCCATCTCCTCTTCCTCGAGTCGATCGCCCACGGATCCCCACAGTATATAGTCGGGGGAAGGGCCTCCTGGAGAAAGCTTGCTATTCTTAAATAGTATATTTCATCTACATGTATATATATTAGGGACAGGTCTGCCCAGAAGCACGCCATGTCCATGGCTAAACTTCACGTGGCAAAATCGGTGCTAAGATAGGGAAAACACTGTTTAGGTTGACTTTGAAGTTTAATTTCAGCATTGCAAATAAATTTAGATTTGAATTGTAAATCTGAAAAATTCAAACCTAGGTAACTGGCCAAAAATAAATAAATAAAATGTGACTTTGGGAAAATTGTTCTCCCCTACAGGTCTTTTCTTTTGTTACCCTGAACTGAACTCCCCACCCACCCCCGGAAATTGGGTTTCATCCAATCACTTTTTAGGGGTAGAATTGAAACTATGGACTAACATTATTATATTAATACAATAACATGTAATGCATACAAATAAAGGCAAATATATTCATTTTCTACCTAGTCTAGGGGTGGTTAGTTTAGACCCTCCAAACCCATACTGGCGTGTCTGGCATAAAGGATATTTAGTTTAAAAGAAAACGGAAAAATCAGCTTAGTGTACTGTAAATCGCTCAAAAGGATGATAAGAGTCATCACACGCTCTTTCACACATTTTCTACTCTCTCTCTCTCTCTCTCTCTCTCTCTCTCTCTCTCTCTCTCTCTTACTTACTTTCTCACACACACTCTCTTACTCGCTCTTTCAATATTTGTATGATTTGATAGAACCCTATCGTTCACCAACTCACATTTACAATCTTCGAACTGGTTTATAGTTTAGAATTCCTCATATTAAAACGTTTCTTTCCTACCACTGTCAAACAATGGAACAACTTGCCAGACTATATTAAAAATCCTTCTGGAATTTCTTCTTTCAAGAGTCTCCAAAATTCGTATTTTTGTAAAATGAAAATTAAAAAAAGGTAATTAACTTTTTCATTTTGAAAACGTTGGTGTAATACAAGAAACAATGCTAGCGATGTTAATTCAGATCTGTATAATCAATGATTATCAGATACTCCTATGTGTGGAAATTGTACTAATTTTATTGAAGGTGCACATCATTACTTTTTTATTTGTTCTAAATATGTAACTTCTAGAAATACACTTTTTCATGTTATACAGAATATTCCTAGTAGCGATGATAATCAATCTGAACTTGAATTATTGTTATATGGTAGTTCCAATTATGGACTTTTATCTTTTTTATAAATATTTGAAGAAGTACATGCTTACAGTGCAGCGCTAGAAACAAAACGTTTGCTAAAAATATCTTGCTGTGGCCTTCAATTCGACAGTTAGATATATCGACGACGTATTATCTATTAACAATAATAATTTTCATTCATATGTTGATTCAACAGTCTCGATTGAAGTCAGCATTTCGCAAATTATATGATCGTTATAACGATCTAGTTCGTCAATACAACCTATCATTGGGTCAAATGCTGTCTGACGTGTTTCATACCGATTGTTAAGCCGTTCTTGGCACACTGATTTTGACTGCGGATAACTCCGTTTACCTGAACAGGATATATGGCTCACGGTGGGTGTGACCGGTCGATAGGGGATCCTTACTCCTCCTAGGCACCTGATCCCACCTCTGCTGTGTCCAGGGGTCCGTGTTTGCCCAACTATCTATTTTGTATTGCTTGTAGGAGTTATGAGATTGATCACTGTTCGTTATCTTCACATTTCATCCCAGTGAACTCGAAATAAAAGACACCACAGAGCCATCCATTTCTGCTTCATACTTAGAGATATTTTATTGAAAGTAGATATTAACGGCAAACTAACAACTCAACTTTATGACAAACGGGATGATTTCAGCTTCTCCATAGTCAACTTCCCATATTTATGTAGCAATATTCCATTATCACCTGCATATGGTGTTTATATCTCTCAATTGATTCGATACGCAAGAGCTTGTTCTGCGTATGGTCAGTTTTTAAATCGAAACAGGCTACTGACAATCAAGTTGATGGTACAGGAGTTTCAACAGTCTCGTTTAAAGTCAGCATTTCGCAAATTCTATGGTCGTTATAATGATGTAGTTTGCCAATACAAGCTATCATTGGGTCAAATGCTGTCTGGCGTGTTTCATATCGATCGTTAGGCCGTTCTTGGCACACTGATTTTGACTACGGATAACTCCGTTTACCTGATCAAGCTATAGGGCTCACGGTGGGTGTGACCAGTCGACAGGAGATGCTTACTACTCCTAGGCATCTGATCTCACCACTGGTATATCCAGGGGGGGGGGGGTGTTTGTCCGACTCTCTATTTTGTATTGCTTATAAGAGTTATGAGATTGATCACTGTTTGTTATCTTCACCTTTCATCCTACATGTAAAAAAAAATTGCCTATTGTTTTCTCAACTGATTCACTACTCGAGAGCATGTTCTGCGTTTGATCAATTTATAAATCGAGGCAGTCTATTTACAATTAATTTGATGTCGGAGTTTCAATAGTCTCGTTTAAAGACGTTTAAAGTTAGCATTTCGTCAACGCTATGATCGTTATAATAATGATACAACTTGCCATTAGGTCACATGGTGTCTGGCGTGTTTCATACTAATTGATAAACCGCTCTGTGGAAACCATTAATGATACAATATCCATTAATGATATAAAGTTGCATTAGTGGTCAGGATCAATCCATATAAGATCTGTAAAATCCAGGAGCGCTTCGCACTGGGGGCCTCAATGCGCCCCTGCCTTATAAAGTGTCGCCCCCGTAACCACAATTCTTGGATCCGCCCCTGTAATAATGACAGGAAAGAAGTGGAATTACATACAATTAGTCAAGATAAATTGAAATGGGGGAAGGGGGAGGTTTGCACCCCTACCCCCGCCTTCTAAGGGCCTGCAACTTGTGTTTGTGTAATCGAACGAACACTGATGAGTTAAAGACAACACACTTACAATACTTATATGGTATATCGGCCTTTAATTTGATATATATAGCAATGTATGGATAAACAGATGTTCTTTTGCACATGATACACCGGATTTTGGTGGTGGATTTCATTTATCTGATTTATCATTCGACACAAATAATGCAAAACTTCAATTTATTATTCGGGTACAAGTAATACAAAACTTCAATATCTGACAACCAAGCCCCTGTAGTAGAAAGATCAAACTGGAAGCACAAGTTATACCGGGTACAATGTATGTTGTTACAAGGTGAAGGTCAGTTGATCCGAGTGTGTATTGAATTTAATTATGTAGTGCTTAGCTTCGATATATCCATTTTCGCGCAGTTTATCAGGGTCTCTGTCCAAGCGGTTTTTGAAAAGGTGACTGGGTGAGTTTTTTTAAAGGTAAAGTTCTTGCTCCAACAACAAAAAATATCCACGTCTTTTTTCTCGTACCTTCATTCGAAAAATTGAAAAATCCTTTCTACCGACAATTAGTACACCCGAGCACAGCACAAAACATCTTAATGCAATATCATTTACAAGCCGTTAACTTGATAATTGTTTTTTTTTTTGGTTTTTTTTTTTTTTGGTCTGTTAAATCTAATCTGTTTATGAAATGGCTAATAGATGTTTTCAAACCCGAGGGCACATAATGGCGCGTAAAATAGCGAATTTCAAAGAAAATAGTTTGAATTTCATGGCTTTCAAACTCGAAAACTACGCAAAATATTTCATTTAAAGTAGTTTTAGGCATGAAAAGAATTAATTTTGGTGAAAAAATGAAAAAAATGAAACATGCGTTGTGTCCTTAAGAGTATCTGTTAAAATATGTCGAGACTGTTCCAAGTTTATAGATGACCTCAGTGCTATAAAGCTGTAAGGTGAGCATATGTGACTTTAGGTGAGCAGGCGCTTAATAAAGTGGTTTCCGAAAATTACCTGGAGTGGTTTGTGATCTCTCTCCACCAATATGTAAAGACCAAATGAAATTTTGTACAACCAAACGATATGGCTAAAGTCTCCTTTTCGATCTGAGCGTAGTTTTGCTGTCTCTTAGTTAAAGCACGTAACCCGTATTCAATAAGCTTACCTTTCACAAGAGCAGCACCAAGGCCCTTTTGAACTTACATCCACCCTCCTGTGATGTCATCAGATTTTGCAAAATCATGATCAATGATTTATTTAGATTTATGTATGATAGGAACATAAATTTTGTTGGAGTCTTTTCCTACAGTTATTGTAAAAAATCTTGTTAAAAATAAAATATTTCAAAAGTCTAAGGTACAGATGAATAATCAATTATACGTATCAAAATATTGAATCCAAGGGCAATAACTTTGTTTCTATTGATTTCTTTATCAAGTCTATCATGCGATAAATTTCCTTTATCTTAATATACAGACATTTTGTATATTTTGGTGAAAATACAGTTTCATGAAATTTTTATGAATGCTACTATATCGTCATAGACAGTTTGTATGGAATTTTGATAATGCTGTTTAAGGAAAATTACAATTTTCTGACGGTGATATATGATTCTGTTTATGGACGTCTCACATTTGATAATTTGTTAGTTTTAACTCAAATGAATGGAAAGAAATACACATTTTAAACTTGTATCAGATAAAACTGTGAGTATGGAGTTACCTTAAGGTTAATGTTTTTTCGGGTCATAGTAACACAGGACAGGTGTTTCTGACGACACACTTTAAAATTTGAAAGCTGTCTTCCTGTGGTTTGTCCCAGTGGAACCAGAGTGTTGAACTCACTTCAGATAAGTACGTTTCCAAGGTATTGGATGAAAACAAAATGAAATGTTTGGATTTCCGAAACATTCTGTAGAGCAGGCATATCTTTAAACAGAACGATTTTTTTTCAGGATTGGGCTGGATCCCTTCAGGAGTAAGTACATGACCTACATATGCGACATGGCTCTTGCGAAACTCGCATTTCTCAGGACTCAGTTTCAAATTGTAGTCACGGATGCCATTCACGACGGCTCTTAAGCTTAGTCTATTACCATGTTCCTTCATGCCTTTTCCCTATATCAGTATGTTGTAAATCATCGCCTCACCTCCTTCCAGATCCCTGACCATATCTGAAATTGTGCGTTAGTAAATTTCAGAAAACAGAGTTTATGTCAAATGGTAGCCATTAAACATGTATCGCCCATATGAAGTATTGAAGGTGAAGAGTTTCGAACCTTCTACTGTGAGACCAATTTGCCAAAAGCTAGATGTAGCGTCTAGTTTATAGAACACCTTGACTTCAGTGATCCGCTGTATGGCGTCCTCCACGGTCTTGAGCGGATAATGTACTCTACAAATGGTTTTTTCAAGATGATAATCCTTGAGATCTATACAGATATGCAACTTTCCATTTGAATTAAGCACAATCACAATGGAATTAACCCATGCTGTGGGTTCGTTCTTTAGAACGATAACACCGACTTGTTCCATGCGATCGGAGTGCTAATAGCACATGATGAGGTGAGTGCATCATGGGAGGTACCAATGGATCAATCTTGATTTCTTTTTATCAGGTAAGGGTTCTAAGCCCTTAAAACATCACCATATTCAGACTGAATGTCTTTAGGGATGTTTGTTGTTTCTGAACAGCCAAGCTTAATTGTAAGCTCGCCTAACGAGTCCCATAGCTGAGCAAGAAGCAGATCCTAGAATGGGTTCCAAAGGCAGATCAAAACCTTCAAAAGTGTTTTCACTCACGCGTTCTTGATATTCTCATAGCAGTATAATGTTTCTAACGGGTTTTACTTTATGAATTTCAGCAGAACATGTGATCTCTCTGTATCTAGAACTAATGTGCAACACCCACCATTCATTGTGCCTACACGTTTTCTAGTACATATAATAAATCAATTTATATCTATATTTTTAAAAAATAAAAAACATATCTTTTATGTAAAGTATTTTTAATAGTATCAATGATTTTTAATAAAAATGCATTTTGTTTCTTTTTGACAATGGAAACGAGGTTTAAGGCATTTTTTCATCCGATCCTGACCAAATAGATAAGTTTCGATGTTCGTCCGGGAGACAAGAGCTTACTATATCCAGTTTGAACATTGCTTTTGTGACCCGACAATCAGTAAGGTGGAGTTAACTACTCCTTTGGATGTACCAGTGTATCAAATATGGTGTCAATCAAGCAAATGATTATCAAAATAGAGAAAGCAATATATATTACATGTACCATGTCCAATATGACCCTTGCCCACATTGTATGTGAATCCAAAATCAAAAAGGTGCATCTACTCCTCACGAGGTACCAGAGTACCTAGTTTGATGTCTGTCAAGGACAGGGTTCTTAAGATACTAAATGGGCAATACATTGTATCTTCATATGTCCAGAGTGCATTGACCTTTGACAATGTGACCTCAAAATCAATAGGGGTCATCTACTCCTTAGAATCTACTAGTGTATCAAGTTTGGTGTCAATCATGCAAATGTTTCACAAAATTTAGAAGAGACAATGTATTAATATATGACCCTTAACCTTTGCTACGTGAACCCAAACTCAATAGGGTTCATCTACACCTTATGGTGTACCAGTGTACCAAGTTTGAATTGTGTCAAACAAAGAGGCCTTAAGATATTGACCGGAGAAGACTTGGTGTACAGACTGACTGACCCCTTTAAAGGGGGCAAAATAAATATTATTACCCAAATCATTATTAATCATAAATTAATTATATTGAATATCTATAACGAATAGATGAATAATAGCTTTGTAACAAGAACCCCGGATATATATATATATATAAGAAATTTATGGGTTTCCTCAGGATCATCGTACAATGTACGTTAGGACTACAAATTGATGAAATGGGGAGTTTGCAACGAATCTTTAAGAGAAGATACATGTATATGTGTAGGCTACATAATTATGTAAGCCTTATGTTTACTTCACAGCACAATATCCACTTTTGAGTCGCTTCAACAGAAAATACTGGAAAGTTTGAATATAGGCCTGAAATTACACAAAATACGTCAGGTAGCTACATATTTTGTAGTTTTTTCTTTTAAACAATTAAGAGGCCCACATACCTTATCGATCACCTGAGTATTAGTGAAAAGTATCACTACTCCCAAAGGCTATGAAATCTGGAAAACAATTCCTGTTCTGAATGTCTAAGCTAAATTCTAATGTTCAGCAACAGTATAAACAAGATGTGTTCTTAAAACTTCGATGCCCTCAAAAGTGCATACACTGATGAAAGGCTTTACATAATATAATATATGTATCAACAGTAAAAGATATGAATAATTTGAACCAATGCTAGAGTCAAAACCCTTGGATGTAAAATTCACCAGTTTCTGCACATCCCTTTCTGCTATTCCTAAGTATGCATTTAGATTTTATACAGTAACAGCAAACTTAAAGAAGTCCTTCAACTCAATTTTATAATTTTGACACCACACTGAAACCAAACCCTTACCCTTAGGACCATGGAATTTACAATTTTGGTAAAGGACAATCTACGTCTTCTAAATATTCAGGCATTAAGTTTCAATTTAGTATCAATGACACTAAAAAGATGTTATTTAAATGTTTTACATCTAAACACTATATCGTAAGTTTGGCCCCACCCTGGGATCAGAACCCCTACCCCGGGGATCACGACATTTGTCATTTTGGTAAAGGCCTTCCTGCTCTACATCACTATGCATTTAACTTTTCATACACATGTGCGGTTGTATAGAAGATTTGTTTATAAATTGTTCATTTTTTGGTAGTTTTTGCCTCCCCCCTAAGGCCCCAGGTGTGCAGGAGTCCTGAAATTTACAATTTGTATCCCCTTGTCCCAAAGATGCTTCATACTAAATTTGAAAAGACTTGGAATGGTAATTATCAAGAAGATTCTGAAGTTAAAACTTTCTTTTGTTCACACATTGAATAACTGACCATTTTGGTCCCATCCCGATACCAAAACCCATATCCCTGGGATCATCAAATTTACAATTTTGGTAAAGGACTACCTGCTCTTTCTAAACATCCATTTAGTTTCAATTTAGTATCAATAACACTAAAGAAGATGTTATTTACTAAGTGTTTTACACAAAAAGTAAACTCAGGTGACCTAAAAAGTAGTTCACGACTGCCCGATAGAGACAAAGAAAATTGTTTTTAGTATTAAATTGGTTTGGTTGGTTTTAGAGTGCCTGAAGTGTGGAATATTGAGTGTTTACCTTTTATATGAGTTTGGCTTATTTCGGGCAGGCTGACATAAATGTTATATAGTAACATGTAGTGATGGACGATCGGTCTAAAATCATAATCGATAATCGTTTTGTAATCGGGAGTAGAAACCCGATCGATTTTCGATTAATGATCGTTTTTCTACATTTAAAAAATTATATTTTTCATTCAATATAATGTTTAAACCTTCTGCACCACCATGTATGTTACTTTTTCTACATGAATACTGCATAAATGAACAACACCATGCAATGATTCATGCATTATTTTTTTTATTTAACACCAAACTACAATAAAACTGGCACTAACCTTGGGACTGAAACATATACCGAGTATCTATAAAAAAAATTGCACATATAAAACTGTGCTGAACAAAACAAATATACATGCTTTGTTTTATTTAACAGCAAAATTGGCACTATCTGGAACCGGTGTTGTAGCATAGAATCCCCCCCCCCCCGCATAGACTTTCCCCCGGGAAAAACGGCCCAGGGATAGACATCCCCCCCCCCCCCCAGAAAGATGGGCCTGTCATAGAATTTCCCCCTAGGAAGAATTAACCCGGGACCAATTTTCACCCTAGGAAAAACCGCCCCAGTATAGAATTTCCCCCCAAATTACAGTACGCTTTCCCCCCTTCTTACAATTTAGCTATATATCCGTTTCCAGTCTATTACTAGAATTCTCTTGCTTATCTAGACCCAGGGATTCTTCTTCTTATTTTTTTTTTTAATTTTGAGCAGAGTCTTGTGTATCACAATCATCATCTTATCTTTGTTTTTTTTTTTTAAAAAGGAAATTATTCAAATCGTATAATGGTATATGAAAATTCATTCATACATCTCATGTCTTTGCTGTTATCTACCAGTATCTAACATTTGAAATAGTGAAGTTGGGAAGAAGTTAATGTCTTCTTAATTTAAAATTTCGAATTTAAATAAACGGGAAAATCAAATTACTTTTATTTATACAGTGCATTTAATTTGCTTTTTAGATATTTTAATTGTGTATCTTTTAGTCGACTTTTTCCAAAAAACTTTAATGATATTGACCATCGTTATCTAAAGTCTTTTGGGAAGCAAATTGTATTTACTATATGCAATTCAAAGTTTTCAGCGTGTAAACCCAACTTCAACATCTCAAAAAAAAAAAATCCTTTATTTTATGAATATCGTAATATTAATGAGAGCATATCTATTTCATTGAACTATAACAATTTAACAGCACATATTTGTTTCTTTTTGT
This sequence comes from Ostrea edulis, assembly GCF_947568905.1. NCBI lineage: Eukaryota > Metazoa > Mollusca > Bivalvia > Ostreida > Ostreidae > Ostrea > Ostrea edulis. The sequence continues at coordinate 45,189,675 of NC_079172.1, forward strand.
AACTTTTTTTGGAGATACACTGTAACATGTACCTCTTTATACCAATAATAACAAATTTCATTGATTAGTATCTTCAATTGCAAGAGTTTGCTTCATTCTATATTTATTCAAAAGCTTCTACATGAGAAGAAAAAGATTCCGGTCGATGAAATCCGGAAACAGGAGGGGGAAAATTTCAAAACCAGGGCGGTTTTTCCTCCCGAGGGAAAATTCTATACTGACTTTGTACATAGGAGGGAATTATATGCTGGGGCGCTATTTCCCCCTATGGGGGAAGATCTATCCCGGGCCCGTTTTTCCGGGGGGGGGGTTTATGCGGGGGAAAAGTCTATGCTACAGAGAAAAGAGTACCAATTCATTTCCCATAGACCTCAATGCTAACCTTTGGCCCTCTCACTAATTAACTATATCAATTTTAAATAAATAACCGCAAACACTTTAAAGTTCATTCCAAGTGTTGATAAAATACGACAAAAAATATATAGGGTCCCGTGCCTTTTATAGGCCATATTTGTACTCTTTTACAACACATAGCAATCTGCAGTAAATTACACACTTCATTTTAAGCACATCCCTACCATGGTAATTTCCTCAGTCATTTCTAGATTTTGTACGATAATTTGTCATCCTGACAATTAATTTGAACCTCTATAATATTTTTTTCAATTCCAAATAATTTCACTCTTGATATTAGCCAATCACGCAACACCTAGACATTTGTACCTCCGCTCCATCTTGGGGTAAACTACGTCCGGGTTACGCATGCAGGGGTTTGGTACTCTCATTCCTATAACACTGGCATGGTCTTCACTCCCACGATCGCCATTTTGAAATGAACTAAAATACGAAATCGACTTGGTCCTTGTTATCCGCCATTTTTATTTTTGGTTTTGACAGCGACTTTCGATTATAGAATTTTATAATCGATAATCGGAAGCAGAAAGGGTAAACCAATCAATTTTCGATAATCTATCATCGTCCCATCACCAGTCACACGGTTACTGGTCAAGTTCCCTTTCCTGGATTTAAGTAGAAGTTTTATTCTGGAGTTCATTCATCAAAGAAGACGCGAGTCTAATCATGGCTGTAATCCTACACTAAGTATGTGACAACACAGGCTATTTAGGATATCACAAAACAACGTTAATCTGGATCAAAGTGAATATTAGGTTTATAAATAAAACAGTTCGTGTCTTCTTTTAATTTGTTTTTCAGTATTGTCTTACGAAATGATATAACACATAGATACTTCATCCGCTTCAGAGGCAAAACGATACATTTGTTTTCAGTAATAAGGATCATCGAGAATATTTGAAAAATTGAAGTGAACGTGGGTTTTAATGGACATTTGATAGTTTATACCTTTGAACATATTGTTTGTCTGCTTAATTTTGTTGATGAGAAAACGAAACAGTTGATCTCTGATTATATTCGTCAAACAGGCTTTTATCCTCTCTCTTTTGGTCACATGACGATAAATAGTCCTTACCGTGTATATATATAAGCCCGCTTGAGCTTCTTGAGGAAAGTGCTTAACTATATATATATATTTATCCTGTAGCATTTTCTCCTGTTCGATTATAAATCTTGGAAAATGAACATAGCGCGTTTTATTAATGTCCTCACATTTTGCGCTGTGCAGTATGTGAAGTGTGAATTGAATACGGAATATTTTCCCGCCAGTTTTCAGAATTCTGGACTAGAATCCTGTCCTGAGAGGTACCATTGCCAGGGAAGATCTCGCTATCCCAACTGTCAGTGCGATTCTGATTGCTTAACATACGGGGACTGTTGTCACAACCACAGAATCAACCACACAGTGGAAAACAAAGCAGCGATTCCAAGATTGACATGTGAGTTTAGAGATGCTATTGACTATGAAAATTTCATTTACATTGTGAATTCATGTCCTTCTGGCACTGATTCATATCTTAAAGAGAAATGTGAAACCGAGGACGATGTGTTTGCCCATCCATTCAGTGGCCCGAGTTCGGGATATTTGTATAAAAACATATATTGCGCTATATGTAATTTTGATGATTACGTCATGTGGAATCCAGAACTTCAGTGTCATTGGACAAAAAATGCACTTCCGGAGAATTTGTCTGCATCCTCCTTACATAATGATACCAATTGTTACGTGACATACTCGCCTCCAGAAGGAAACCTGAAACAGCGAACTTGTTTTCCAATCAGTTCTAATGTGACACAGTGTCAGAACAAAACGTTGATAACGCTATGTAAATTCGGATATTACGTGCCTCTATTTGCATTTAAAATAGTCTTTCGAAACATCTATTGTGCGAAATGCCAAAACTATCCAGAATCAAACATATTTTGCAACATGAAAGATACAAAGTTAATTCCTCGAAGACCAATTAGAGATAATATCTACTATAGTTACAGAATTCTATTTGATCTAGATTTGAAACAGGAGACGAGAGAGACGCGCTTCCGAAATATGGTGGTTGGGAAATCTACTAATTCTCTATCTAATGTCTGTAACACTGATCATCTGCTGGACCCACTCACAGGGCAATGTTATAAGATACTGTGCAAACCTCCGTTTGCATATCAAAATGGTAAATGTTTATTGAAAGAACGGTTTACTAACGACGCAAACAATACCTCATCAGCATGCCTCTCTCGAATTTTTCGCCAAAATGAGTTCGAATTAATCAATTCCACAACAATTTTTGTTTTCTCCCTCAATAGAACGATGCATGATTTTACGCTCTCGGAAAATGAAAGCAATGCATACGTTTGCATAAATGGAACGAAAATTGATGATCAAATAACTTATACAAGACTGACAATCTCTTTTACAAAAGAAGAGAGCCTGTTGTCTTTCGTTGGTGGAATTTTGTCATTAACATGTCTGCTGGTGTGTTTAAGTGTTTATATTTGTTCCCCTAAGCTGCACAATGTTCCCGGCAAAAACCTTATGTGCTTGATGGCATCCTTGTTCGTTGCGCAATTGTTACATTTGATAGCACCATTTATCTTCGAGATGAAAAACCAAAGTTTATGCAAGGCCCTATCAATTGTAACGCATTTTGCCTTCCTAGCTGCTTTCTTCTGGATGAATGTGATGTCTTTCGACATATTTTTTACATTTTCAACGGGTTTTACTAATTTGGGTGAAAGGGGGAGTTCTTCAAAGCGTGTGCGATTTTACTGGCTCTATGCTTGGTTGGGTGCTGTTATGATAATTGGGTCTGCAGCCTCAGTTGAGTATATTTCGGATTCAAGTTTTAAACCCGGATATGGTGATGGAGTCTGTTGGATTTCAAATAGCAAAGGTCTACTTGTCTTCTTTCTGGTCCCCATCGCAATTCTTTTGTTTTCAAATTTTGTTTTCTTCATCATATCTGCCATAAGTATACACACATCATCCAAGAAAACTTCCCGGATTTTGAAGAGAAAGAACACTTGCAAATTATTTATTTACATAAAACTGTCGGTTGTGATGGGGCTAACCTGGTGTTTTGGTTTCTTTGCAGCGGTAACCAATAGTCAAACGTTGTGGTATTTGTTCATTTTTTTCAACACTTTACAGGGTTTCTTTATAGCAACTTTCTTTGGATGTACGAAAAAGGTTCTCCAAATCGTCCGAAATGGCGTCTCTTCATTTTACTCCAATACCAGGTCGTTTACTGTTGGAAAAGTTTCAACTCCCAAGCTTGAAAGTGAGGAAGGTAGGAATGCTTCTGGGAAATTCGAAGCTCGATATCAGTGTAGTACAGAAACTTTGTAAGACAGTTTCTACATGTTAACTCAGAATTTAGTGTTGATAATGCTTCATAATTATTGTTAAACAATTGAAATATTACAAACAAATGGATCAAAATACATGTACATAGATACAATTAAACGTTTTGAGAGGTAGGTCAAGATTCAAAAGGTCAAAAGTCTTGGTATCAAATGAAAAGCCTGGTCATGAGGCATCTATATGTAAAATACCAAAGCCCTACCCCCTTGGTTCAAAATACCGGTATGTAGCCCAGGTTTAGGTGTTTTTAAAAATAGGTCAATGGTCAAGGTCACTAGATCAAAAAGTCTTCGAAAATGAAAGGTCTGGTACCGACTACTGAGGCATTTATAAGTATCACATCATACAACCCCGAAACCGGGGTCATGACAATAGCTCTCCAGACAGTCGACCCAGAGAGCTTAAAATTATTCTGCTAGAAACATGTCAAAACTTCACATGGATATTCTCACACGTATCTATATACCAAATTTCAGTTAATATGCGCTTCTGTAGTAGATATAATGAACTGAATTATGATGGAAAACGGTAACACGATATACCAGAGGACATCATGTTCTAGAGCCCTTAGTATTAATCGGGTGGTACCTTGGGGACATTTGTTACATAGCCCTACGAATAGTGGTGGTATTATATAACCACCTTCAGTTCCCCATCAAACACCTATTCACACAAGCAGAAGTTCCTCCGGACCCCCATGTCGCCAGTACCGGTCAGTCTCTCAAGATCGGTCAGGTGGGCATCACAGTTGTTAGGGTCGTTAGGGTTCCAGACGAGTGATTTGACCGTGGGCTATATGAGCAATACAGAAAGGGGGGTGTATTTTGGTCGCTCGTGAGTAAGACAGGTTATTCTTCTTCATAAGCAGGTCAAGGTCGAGATATCCACTGGTTAGGCATGTCAATGCAGACTGTATGGCTGATGGTAAGGGTGGTCCATAGTTTTTAGGCAGTGTGCGTTGGTCGAGGGATCGGGACTCGAAATAGATCGGGGCAAGTAAACCCTTAGGAGGCTTCAGTACAGCAGGGTCAGAAGTTAACAGTGTATTTCATGAGGTCAAGATACAAGCAAAACAGAGTAGCTGTGTGCCGATGGTAGGCAGTGGGAGTTTAGTCTTCGATAGGTGTAGGTGTTCAGAAGGCCCGTAATGAATTGGGGGTCAGTGACACATGCCACCACTAACAGTGGTGCTACCAGTCCGGAGGACACTGAGGAAGGTGTTAGTCACCAGGTGGTTGGCTGGAGAAACCGGGGCTAGTGTCGGTTGCCATAGTGATATGACTTCTCGGGGTAACTCTGGATATTCTTTGGGTTTTGAGATTGACATGACTGTTGAGGTATACTTCCACATTGTCTGAAGGTCAGGGTGTCTAGTTCTCTGATGTAGAATATGAGTCTGGGGAGATATGCTTCCAAGTGTAATGTTGGAGAGTCTGGGTTGTTTAAGACAGGGATCTACGCATGCCCATAAATTTGTGATTAGGTCTGTGTAGATTTTCCATGCGAGAATAAAATCATCCAGGCTTCAATGGTAGTGCTAAAGACTGTTGCCAAAAGACAGTTCAATCATTACAGATGCCCCAGCCGTGTATGAAACAGTGACATATCAGTTCTCTGGGGAGTCTGTCCCCAAGATACCTGACAAGTGTACCACTGTGTGCTGGTCCGGTGGTGGTTGTGTTGTGTCTGGGTCTACGGATGATGGCACTGCGCATGCGGGGGTTGTGTCTCTGTCCGGCTTAGTCAGGATCGCTGATAGTAAGTGGGATATGAGTGTTCTCTCTCAGACTGAGAGACTTCCCCCTGGTAAAATTCAAAGTAATCAACGGGATGGGTTTGTTGCTAGTGGCTTAGCGAGTTCTCATTGGTCGTGGGCTGATGGCTGTGTAGTACAGGTTCCACTGACAGTAAACTAGGGATAACCCACGTTCAGTCATCGCAGGGAGGTACGAAAGAAAATGAGTCATGTGAGAGGTGTAAACTCCTCCATCCTTACAGGTTATGGAATGCGGGGAGCAACAGCTTGGTCTGCAGTAATCCCACCGTTGGTAGGCGGGGTCTTTCCTTGTAGTGTTCCATTTGCTGACCTGGAAGTTGTGATGTCCTCTAGTGTGGTGTCCCACGTCCTGGTGCGTCTGTCCACGATGGTACCTGTCCTGTGACGTTTCGTGTGATGAAGTTCGTGATCGTATGTGACTCTGTGATGCCACTTTCCTGTTCATGGATTTCATGTGATGAGCTGTGTGACCGTGACATTTTGTGTTGTGAACATATTTTTGGTCTGTCAAAGTGTGATGATTTTATTGAGTAAAGTTGTTTATGCTGTAAATTATAGGTGTAATTCATTCATTGTTTTGTAAGAATGTCTGTATCTATTGTAAGCTACAGTGCTGCGGGTTAAATTTGTCGGAATTGGAACATTCCTCTTCAAAATGGGGGGGGGGGGGGGGGGGGGGAGAGAGAAATGTAAATGAATGATTTGGGAGTGGATTTTAGGATTTCCGGTCGGACTCGGAGTCCTGTGATATTGCACGTGTTACTTTATCTCTCTTACCTGCGAACTCTCAAGACGAGCGGGCGTGTTTTGTTGAGCGCAGTACTCTAATTATTGTGGACGTTTAGTCGTTGAAGTTATGTTTATCATTTAATATATGTTTGTTTTCTGGTGCTTGCTTTATAGAAAATCGCCCAAATCAAATTAATTCTGTGTGGCTATATTTTGAACTGTTAAAATCTTGCTAATTTTATAGTAAAATTTATGCATGTCCATTTAAGAATTAATATGATCTGTGTATTGTTTTAATGTGCGGGTTTCAATACTGACCAGAGAGGGGGTATGGCGGTAATCATATTAATAAGTTTTTCAGATAAATCTATCAGTGAAGTTTAAAGTCTTTCTTTTTTGGAATTGGGAATCCTGAAAATGGGGGAGTGTAGTGAAATTGGGTATCTAAATTAGGATAGTGGAGAATTGCCAGGGGGACCGCCCCCTTTTTACTGGAAATGGGAATTCCGAATTTCCTCCTAACTCAGGGATTTAATAGAGAGATATGGCCGCGTGCCGACTGCTTAAAGAATTTTGTCCATATTCGTCGTTTATTGTGTGTTTTCCAACATATATTTGTTATTCTATAAGTGATCATGTTTTTAGTGTTGTTTTTCGGCCAGAAGATCACTTTACAATGAAGCATAATTAGATAAACAAGGAATTTCAAAGCGGAACTACAAACTGAGTCTCAATACAATTTAAAATGTCAGGTTGTAAATTCTAAGTTCGAATTTAAAATGTAAATAATGCAGTAAGTTGAGATGGAATTAAGGATGTCATATATTTATTATAAACAAGATGTAAGGATTAAGAAAGACGAAAGCAAATAGATTGATTTATTGTAAATTGGTTAACATAGTGGAGAATTTTTTCACTCATATGGAGACGTCAACATTGCCGGTGAAGGACCACAGCCACTTGTTTCTGTAAATGACTTATGACCTCTATATACTAATAACAACACAAGGTACCTAGCTTCAAATGACACAGAATGGCACCCTCTGGGAATGTCGGCCTTTTGAGCTTCCAGCGAATATGCGATGCAAATGTATTTACTACCGTTCTCTTGTACAATCATTCAACTTAAAAACCATGTATGACATGACTGCATTCATTGCCTCTTATCGCCGAAAACTGCAACAAAACATGGGTCTACAGCTCGATTTTCAGTTTTATACCACGAAGTGCTATGTACTGATACCGCGCAGAATACGTGGGCGATTTTGACTGGCTAGCACGCTCTTCTAAAATTACGTTTGGAATTCTTTAGAGTTATTTATAGAAAGATAGAGTGTCAGAGATGAATTAAAAATAACCAGCAAAAGGATGATTTTAATGGTGACCATTAACCACAATTGATCTTATTTTATATACATGTAATTTAGTTACTAAAATTAGGGGGGAAATGCTACAAAAAATAAAGGGGACTCCATCCCCCCATATTTTTTCCACAGACACCTGATATATAGGCCTATACAACTAATGTATAACCCCCCCCCCTCCTTTCTGATTTTTTGCGGTGAGAATTCCTCCAAAATGTGTGGATTCCTTGTCTCTCTCATCCCAATTTCGATTGATGTAGTCGTTTCCCACTTTTCACAAGCTTTAGAGATTGGCCTTCTACTGGACTGGTATAATATAGAATATACTTATTATAAACAGTATAAGGCAAATATAAGGCTTACAAAAAGCATGTTCACGATTACATAAATCGAAATTAGGATGGAATAGACGGGGAATCCACACATTTCGGAGTAATAATCGCCGCCCCAAAAAATCAGAAAGGGGGGAGGGGTAGTGGTGTCCATACTTCGGATGCCTGTGAATTTTTCCATATCGGCACAGATCCGTAAAATTAGGGATGCGGGGGAGGGGGTTCGCCGGAGAAGTTGGAAGTTGCACATGGCTTGTTTAAATTTCCTGACGGACAATGATAAAAATATAATAGACATGATGAAGATCTTCAGAACCTTAATTAGTGTGTGCATGGGTGAGGGGGGGGGTGGGTGGGTGTTATAGTGTTCGTCATAGCTGTCTCAATTTTTCCCCCTCAGGCTGGGAGGGGTCATTCTTTGCTCCAGGGCTTCAATTTGTAACTTCCAAGCTTACATGCATTGATAACTTCTCATTCACTACTACATAGTACTATCAAAAATAGTGGAGGGGCCATTCTCGCAATATATCTGCATTTGCATGCATGAAAATAACAGTTAATGTTCATTGTCAATTAAAAAGGTTGACCAGTCGCCTCCGAAAAACATTGATATTTGCCTGCAGCGTTCTTGGTACTTATGGTGGGTTTCATAAAACTTCAATGTAACAACAGTTACTTGTCACATCAATACATACCACAAAGTCAATAACACATCACTAAAAAACTTTCATTGCTCTATTTTTGCATACAATGTACTTCCAAATAATCTTTTATCTGTATTTTCTCTGATTTTCCATAGATCTGAATGAAACATGCAATTGGCAGAAATATTTCTCATACTAGTTAACGAAGTTGTATTTACAGTAAGTCATAATTTCATTATCATAATTATTATCTTCATCAGAAATGATTCCGACACGAAAATATTTTTAAATCCCCACTCGGGAAGTCTTAGCTTCTATCTTCTGACGACATGTAAAATCCCGAAACGTACGAACAGCTTTGGGTTTTTTTGAGAAACTAAAAATAGCGTACAGTGTCTTCAATAGCACATTTTCGAGTTAGTGCCGGAACGCGTGTTTATTCTAGATTTTATATAACGTGATGACGTGATTTCAAGATTTGGTTAGCCTTCGATACTTCCGGTAAAATAGCATTTTTATTTTGTTAACAAAGCAATATTTTCAAGATTTTTTGGTAATAAACATTGTATCAATTTATTGTGATAATAAAACAATGAGACTTTATTTTTCAACACAACGAATATACAATTTTCATCCTGTGCGGTATCAGCACATGTAGCACTTCGTGGTATAAAACGGAAAATCGAGCTGTAGACCCATGTTTTGTTGCAGTTTTCGGCGATAAGAGGCAATGAATGCAGTCATGTCATACATGATTTTTAAGTTGAATGTAGTAAATACATTTGTATCGTATATTCCCTGGAAGCTCAAAAGGCCGACATTCTCAGAGGGTGCCATTCTGTGTCAATTGAAGCTATAGGTACCTTGTGTTGTTATTAGTATACACTACAGAGGTCATAATAAGTCATTTACAGAAACAAGTGCCTGTGGACCGCCCCTATTTACAATCGCCTCTTACGACTAGCAACATTGGGATATTGAGGACCTATTCAAACCTGGATCTACGTGCACACGGGACTGAAAGCAAATAGCAAATTGAAACATAAAAATGTGATATGGAATTAAGAATGTCATGTCAGCTAATAAAATGAAATTTAGAATTAAGAATTGAAATGTCATTATAACTTTACTTTTCAGTTCAAATGGCTATCGAATGCCTTTCGATTCGCAATTTCTACCGATAACTCTGGGTAGAGATTGCGTCTTTCGATTAAACATTCAATGAAATGTTTAATTTTATGTCGGCAAGAATTTCAAATCAGACACCTCTCCTTACAACACTATGTTACCTAGTTTTATCGTAGAATCTATTATTATTTCAAAAGTATTATTATTTTAAAGTTAATTACGCTGCGGTGGTCTAGAGATAGAGCGTTCGCCCCGCATTCGGAAGGTCGGGGTTGACAGTTCCATCGCCAAACACTCGGCTTCAAGTGTAAATGTCACGGATCCTCGGAGATGACCTTAAAAACGGATGTCCCATGTCACAGTAGGTGTGACACGCTAAAGAACCCTCACTGTTGGCCGTAAGCGCCGAGCAAAGGCCTAAATTTGAATCTCAGTAGATTTGGGTACACCATTTCAATAGAACATATTACACTGTAGAAAAACAGACCTCGTAAAACTGATGTCGCTGTAATACGAACAATGTTTTTTTTATAGCAAGGTTACCCGTCTTAAATAACTTATAAAAATTACGTCACTACACAGTATACTTTTTGTTTATTTTTAAACATTTACATAGTTATGCACAAGTACGGTTTTGTTTTCAAATAAACTGTCATTTTGTACATTACTGTACTGTTTGTTATAAGGACTATCATTTCATTGACATTATCAATATGCAATGTATATGTATAATTCCAAGAAAAATCAAAACTACTTCTTTGAACCAGAAAACTTATTATAACTGCTTTACCTTTGATTGATGGTTTCTGGTCACAAACCACTTCCTCCCCACAAATCTCGCGTCCAGACGTGTAGCTAGTCCTGAAGGTGTCAGTTTAATGGTTATTGCCATTATATTATATGTGTGTCCATGCGACAAACAGCACCGCCTGTCCGTGAATGTCACCACCGTTTCGTAAATGGCGTCTTGCTTAACAAACCAAAAACACACATTAAAAAAACCTAATATGTAATCGATGATTATCATTGCTGATGATTTTACTACACAAAAGATATAGAGAAATACAAATACTGTGATATACATTACCCAAAGTCAGGAACCAGAGTATAACAAAAAATATAGAGAAACACAAATACTACAGTATACAATACACAAAGTCAGGAACCAGAGTATAACAAAAAATATAGAGAAACACAAATACTACAGTATACAATACACAAAGTCAGGAACCAGAGTATAACAAAAGATATAGAGAAACACAAATACTGCAATATACAATACACAAAGTCAGGAACCAGAGTATAACAAAAGATATAGAGAAACACAAATACTGCGATATACAATACACAAAGTCAGGAACCAGAGTATAACAAAAGATATAGAGAAACACAAATACTGCAATATACAATACACAAAGTCAGGAACCAGAGTATAACAAAAGATATAGAGAAATACAAATACTGCGATATACAATACACAAAGTCAGGAACCAGAGTATAACAAAAGATATAGAGAAACACAAATACTACAATATACAATATCCAAAGTCAGGAACCAAAGTATAACAAAAGATATAGAGAAACACAAATACTGCGATATACAATACACAAAGTCAGTATCCAGAGTATAACAAAAGATATAGAGAAATACAAATACTACACTATACAACACACAAAGTCAGTATCCAGAGTAGAACAAAAGATATAGAGAAACACAAATACTACAGTATACAATACACAAAGTCAGTATCCAGAGTAGAACAAAAGATATAGAAAAATACAAATACTGTGATATACAATACACAAAGTCAGGAAGCAGAGTATAACAAAAGATATAGAGAAATACAAATGCTGCAATATACAATACACAAAGTCAGTATCCAGAGTATAATAAAAGATATAGTGAAATACAAATACTACAGTATACAATACATAAAGTCAGGAACCAGAGTATAACAAAAGATATAGAGAAATACAAATGCTGCAATATACAAAACACAAAGTCAGTATCCAAAGTATAACAAAAGAGAAAAAACTACATACATGCATACATACACACACACACATGTACATACACCTATTTGTGTTAACAATGTGCTATTACTCCAAGGCAGCATTGCAGCTCTGTTTCCATGTAAATCATAACAGAAAACATTTTAGGTGGAAAAAAGATTGTCATTTATTTAAAATGACGAAGAATGTGAGTCCTAAAAATACAGAACGAAATTGGCTGGGGGACATACCCGCATCTTGACTAGAAATGCAATATATAAAAGTAATACACAACAGCGTTCACCCAGCCACAATATTGTTACAATAAACAAATGCGATGATGCGATAAAATACAATATGAATCCTTACTGGAAACAAAAGTGGTGCATAAAAAATATACCATACAAAAAGAACATGTACATCACATGTACATAATACAATGCACATATTCTGGAGGACTAGCGCAAGGAAATTAAGTAATCAAAGTGTTAGTATAAGTGATAAATTTGCAGAGTTTTTCCCAAAGTGATAATATTCTTAAAATGAACAGATTTTTGTATTTAATAATATTAATGTTTGTTATGCTTTCCAAATCAATAACACAATTTCTGTACGAACGTAAAAGTGATTATGTTTGATTGAATTTTTCATCCGAAGGACCGCCCCATTTAGTCACCTCTTACGACAAGCAAGGGATACCGAGGATTAATTTTTACCCCGATACTCACGGGAAAAGAGTGTATGTGCATAAATTCATCACTACAAGTTTTGTAGGGCAGTATTTATATTAAAACAATATGAGGTACAATTAAAAAGATCGAGGAAGGTACCGGTATTTCTATAAAGTATGAAATTATCTATTGATATTACTCAGCTACCAGCAAGTAGTAAACAATGTTACAACGTTTCATATACATGTTTATCTCGTACAAGTAAATCTCTAAAATTTACAAGAGGCCCATGGGCCACGCCGCTCACATGAGACACCTTGACCCATATTTAAAGATTTTCCCAATAATTTCTCTTTTCTTGGTATCGGGGTAGAATAAAGTCAAAAAATAAAATCCAATGCTCAAACTTTTATTTATAGCGCTTTCGTCCTGCGGGCTCGTCAGTAGATTTTTTATTTTTATTTTAATTTTTATTAGGCTTAGTGAAAATCTAATGATGAGCCCGCAGGGCGAAAGCGCTATAGATAAAAGTTTGAGCATTGGATTTTATTTTTTGACTTTATATATATGTATATATATATATATATATATATATATATATATATATATATATATATATATACATGTATATTGAATTACTTTAAATAGCAATTAATTTGGTGGTGTGGAATTTGTGTCAACTTATGCTGTGAGAAATTTCTTGTGTTGAAAAATATGATATAGCTTTTTTAATAATATGATGCATCACGTCATGACCAAATACCGAACTGCATATGCATTATGATTTATCATCATTTCATTAACAAAGAAAATTTACCATATGATATAACATATGCCAATCTAAAGCCTTTAATGTTGTTTTTATTGTTATGTGTAAATGAAATATTTACTGTTTTCTAATAACACTCTCTGTATAATAGCCTTTTGATGTGATCAATATAATATGGAATCATCGACCTTGGAAAAGTGTATTGACCAAGGATAAAGGTTAAATATCAGTTGGTCGATGCACCTTCAAGAAAGGCATTTTTGCATGGTCAAAATCATACAGGATGTTTAAGATAATATCCAACGATTTGTTTCTTACATTGTCAGTAATTTTGATAATTTTAATATCATTTCATGTATGTACTATTACCGTTGTGAACAGCCCTTATCAGTATAGAAAAAAGTCAATTATAAATTTACAAAATATGTTTAAAATGGCATTCATAATGCATGTCTAAGCAGTCATTACATGTACTCAGTTCAAGGTAAAAAATAATCACAAGTGGGGAGAAGTTTTGTCTCACTTGAAATTTTAATTTACATCATTCTTATAAATTGTTACATTTGAGATGCCTAGATGATCGAGCGGTCTAGCATTGATCACACGGTGCTGATAGGTTATGAGGTGGCAGTAGTGGGAATCTATATACAGTGTATATAGTGAATCTCTTTGTGCTCTACCAAAGAAAGAAAGTTAGTTAATGGTCTGATTTTCTTTTGAAATATATATTGATAAATCATATCCCGTGTAAACAGAAAAACAGTTGATAAATGAAATTAATGTTCAATGAAAACAATCTACTAAAGTTAACTCACAAAAATTACTTACTAGTATTGAGGACCTCTTCAAAAACCTCGGGTTGATTTTTTCTTTTTGTGAGGTGACGTATAAGAATTGTTTAATATGGTTGTAATATTCAAATAAATGTCTTCCGATTTACTACACATGTTCTTGTGCCTGATAACCATTATGTTTATTATGATACATGTACAAGTGTATATGCAATTGAAATTCATTTCCAAAACTACAATCACAATCGATGTTTTCACGGTCGTCCGCGCTAAATCATTATCTCACAATCAATGTTTTCACGGTCGTCCGCGCAAAACCTTTATCACCCGTGTGGTACTTAAATATAAATACAATGTATCCATCGGGTTTAGAGTCAATTTCAAATCAGAATATTCTTTGAAATTCTAAATATCATGCTCGATTTTGCAAGGCGTTTGAGTGTAAAACTTCAAGTAGATGGGTATTTATATAAATGTTAAATTCAGGGTATTAAATTACATTGTAACGGCAAACTAACAACTCAACTTTATGACTAACGGGATGACTTCAACTTCTCCATCGTCAACTTCCCATATTTATGTAGCAATATTCCATCATCATCTGCATATGGTGTTTATATATCTCAATTGATTCGATACGCAAGAGCTGTTCTGTGTATGATCAGTTTTTAAATGAAGGAAGGCTATTGACAAGCAAGTTGGAGTTACAGAGGTTTCAAAATTTTCGTTTAAAGTCAACATTTCGCAAATTATATAGTCTTTATAACGATTTAGTTTGTCAACAATCTGTCATTTGGTCAAATGCTGTCTGAATTGTTTCATACATGTAGCAATTGTTAGGGCATTCTTTACACATTGATTTCAACTTCGGATTACTCCCCTTACCTAATCGAGATATAGGGCTAATGGCGGGTGTGACCTGTCGACAGGGGGCGCTTTACCCCTCCTTGGCACCGTATCCCATCTCTAGTATGTTATGGGGTCCTTGTTTACCGACTCTTTATTTTGTATTCCTTGTGGGAGTTATGGGATTGATCACTGTTCATTATATTCACCTTTACATGATGATCATTAAATACTAGTAGTAAATTGAAAGATATTTATTTGAATATCATAAACGTCTTAAGAAATCAACCAAATGTTTTTGAAGAAATTCCCATTAAGTATTTTTGTGCGACAGCAGATTATTTGCAATGAACATAACTCCATTTACATTATGTACCAATAATTTTTCTGTCGTTTACAGGCATATAATATTTTAATATATATTTTGAAAGAAACTCGGATCATAATCTACCTTTGTGAGTATAGTAAGGAAGTGGAATGGGACACCGACATCATATGACGTACTTCCTTTTAAAATGAAATTAACCCCAGCTTTTGTCTATCTGCATCTATTCAACTGCCTATCATTATTGGCGTTACGGTTGCCACACTAGTTTCCTTTATTCTTATTAGCCTTCCTTGATACATCAATAATAATACTTTTCTTATGACATATATAATTGTAAGGAATAGGGAGAAGAATACTGTATATCACATCATGTAATTACAGATAAGGCTTTATACATTGTAACATATATAATTGATATTCTAATCTCAACTATTTTACCATATTCCAACAGAATTCCAAAATGTTATGAAAAGAATGATTTTTATACTCCCGTCATTAAACGGGACGTATTATGTTATAGCGCTCTCCGTGCTCCGTCTGTCTGGCTGTCTGTCCAGGGTCATTTTTTCGGACTTTTTCCCGTAACAAATGCATGTGCGACTTTAAGATTTGGTCACAATTTCTCCCTCAAAAAGCGTAAGAGTGAGATTGCATTTCAGCTGGATTGGTCCATCCTTGACCTACTTTAGGGCTATTAGTAGGTTAAACAGTTTTCCGAACTTTTCTCGTTACAGATACAGATATTGCCCTGAAATTTACTCATAAGCTTCATTTTGGAGGAATACAAGTTAATTTGCATTTCAGCTGGATTTGCCAGTCCGTCCGTGACCTACATTAGGACTAACAGTAGGTCAAACAATTTTCATTTTTTCATTGTGGTTACAGATATTGCCCTGAAATCTAGTCACGGGCTTCCTCTTGGAGGAATACAAGTTCAGTTTATATTTCAGCTTGATTGATCCGTCATTGACCTACTTTCGGGCTAACAATAGGTCAAACAGTTTTCCGGGGTTTTTCTCATAACGGATACAGATATTGTCCTGATATTTATTCAAAGGCGTCCTATCTAAGGAAAACAAATTCAGTTTACATTTCAGCTGGGTTGGTCTATCATTGACATACTTTCGGGCTAAAATAGGTCAAATCGTTTTTCGGGCTCTTTTTCATTACGGATACAGATAATGACCTGAAAATCTAGTCACAGGCTTCCTCTCGGAGGAAAACAAGTTCAAACTGCAGTTCAGCTGGATTGGTGCATTATGACATACTTTAGGGGGGTAAAACGTAGGTCAAACAGTATTTTAGATTTTTGGAATGGTCACAGGTTTTGCTCTGAAATTTTATCATAACCCTTCTCTCAGAGAAATGCATAATCGATTCACATTTCAACTTAATCCGTATACCATGACCTACTTTAGGGCTAAAAGTAGATCAAACGGTTTGCTGGACGTTTTCTCATCATATCCAATGATACATATACTGCATTGACATTTTATCACAACCTCCCTCTCAGAGAAATACATTATCAGTTTACATGTCAGATGGATTAGTGGCCCATGACCTATTTTAAGGCTTTTCTATTCAGAATATGTGTGTTGTACCAATTCAGAGTGCATAACATGCTTCCGGGTTGAATTTCACTGTCCGACGGGAGTATGTTGAACAGTACCGTTTGTGGTACTCTTTGTTCTGAGCTATGACAATCATGACTAAATTATTGATATCAACCGAATCCTCACATACTTTCTATAAACATTTTAACTTTTCATTATCGTGCAGATGACTTCCCGTGATTCATGATATTTGAAGTTATTTCCCTTAGATAAATCACGTTACACCTCTCCACCCCTAACTCAAAAGCGAACTATCAAAGGGACAATCAACGTTATAGTATAGAAGAAATGACCAATCTATAGACTATCGCAAACGTGTAGCCTTCTGTAAATGCTTGTTATAACACATACTAGTGGAGTATACAGCATGTGTATCATCCATGAGTATTGTACTCATTTTAACTGATATATTAGTAATGTGCAGCTAAATGAGATTAATTTTACAATTACAATTTCTTATCGATATCTCTACTACAATGCATTATAACTCCCCATCTTCTTGCAGCGCAGTTGTTACTGAAAAAATGATTGATAAAAATATTTGCTGTATAAACCGGAGTTTCAATATGACAGAAAATTTAACTCCTTTTTTTTTTTTTATTTTTTTTTTACCCATGTGTGGCATTTCCGAAATGTTGAATTTCCCTTGGAAGTTTCGATATAACAATGTTTTTCTTAGTGAACATCACTACATTTATTTTGATTTTTCTAGTCACAAGAAACTGCTCTTCTCTTTCATGTTGAAAAGCAAAACAACAACCCCCAACCCCCCAAAAAAACCCAGCATTGTTATTGACTAAAAACTCAGTCTGAGAACTAGAACACATAAACCAGTGCAATGCATATTACATACACAGACAAGTTCCCACTCTGTTAGAAATGTTAACCAGATGAAGGCCTAGCTCTTCTCTCAATTAAATGTATATGTATATGTAAAACACAATTATCTAAACCTTTTCAACAAATAGAAATGGAGCATTAAATTTGCTTTCATTTTCATAGAATAGCGCTAGTGAGATGGTGATAAGCAGCGTATCTGACATCTGTCCAAGGGGTCACACAATGAGGTTAAGCATAGTTCACACGTATTCCCTCATTTGCACTTCACAGTTGAGGTGAATGTGGATAAATTAGAATTTTTGCATACGCATAATATAAAATGCATACTCCAGTATTTTTGTACTCGTGACCATTTTGAATGGCAGAGAAGTGAGTCACGGGCCATAAAGCCATCAGTCCGTTGTATATAAAAGCTTGAGGAGATCCGTGGACTGGCAGAGCACTCTTTGGTCTCCGGGACAGGTAATTCTGACTTTAACTGTAGCTATTGATTCACTAAATCTGATTTTAGAAGTAATTCACAATATTGGTAAATTATCAAAATTATATCATAATTACAAACGTTATGCCTTGCCTGGTTTATTTTATATTTAATTCTTATAGCAAATTATTTTCAACACTATATATTGGTAGTAAACTACGAGTCATTACCAATAACAATGTTTTCTGTATTTGTCTACAATGATTTATTAAAGAATTTGATTAATATGCTTATTGAATACTTAAGAAAAAAATGTTCGACTAGTTTAATTCACAACTCGCACCATCAGTAAGATTACATGTATTTGGAACTGAAGTTGTAATTTTACTGATGCAATTACAACAGATCATTGTGTTTCCTCTCATTTTTTCTTAGATTATGTCGGAATAATATCAAAGGAGGTTCTTGTACAATTTTTGCAGTACATAGCATTTTTAAAAATATGAAATCAGCTTTCTTGGTTTGAAACTGTTATGGCAATATCTAATATGTTATTTTTGATAAACTGAAAATGTGAAAGCACCTTTAATTCGAAGAGGTTAAAATGGGTTTACTTTTATCTACATATGACTGCATTGATAGGGACTCATGTACCACTTTGATTTTACCAAACCCATGGAATGGATTTCCTTGTCAATTTGTCCCCAAAATTGTATGGTACTGCATGACTTTGGAAGTCACAATTCTGAAATAATGAATTTGTACTTTTCAGATAGTTTGCCACCATGCGACTGTTTATCCTACTTTCAATTGTCGGCTGCACATATGCCACCTACTATAGTAGTGGTGGATACGGCGGCGGCGGTGGTGGATACGGCGGCGGTCGATACGGCGGTGGTGGATACGGCGGTGGTGGATACGGCGGTGGTGGTGGTGGATACGGCGGAGGTGGATACGGCGGAGGTGGATATGGAGGAGGTGGATATGGAGGAGGTGGATATGGAGGTGGTGGATATGGTGGAGGCGGATACGGAGGTGGGGGATACGGTGGTAGAGGAGGCGGAATCGTCATCGTAGGAGGCAAAGGAGGATACGGAGGTGGGGGATACGGCGGAGGAAGAAGAGGTGGCTTCGTCGGTGGATTTGTTGGCGGTAGAGGTGGAGGCGGATACGGTGGAGGCGGATACGGTGGAGGCGGATTTATAGGAGGTGGAATGAAAGGTGGATACGGTGGAGGTGGATACGGTGGAGGTGGATACGGTGGCGGCGGATACGGAGGCGGCGGATACGGTGGAGGTGGATACGGTGGCGGCGGATACGGAGGCGGCGGATACGGTGGAGGTGGATACGGTGGATACGGTGGCGGCGGATACGGTGGAGGTGGATTTGGAGGAAAATGTAAGTGCAGTCATAATGATTAACTAATCTCTCATAAAATTCCATTTTTGAGCTATCTTGAATGCAAATGTTTCAAAAACTATTTTTCATTAAGGTGTTTCACTATCCTATGGCGTGATAAGATTTTGCAAAGTCAATGATTTAATAAGATTTATGCATGTCAGGAACATACATTTTGTTGGAGTCTTTTTTCAATAGTTATTGTAAAAAATCTTGTTAACCAAAAATATTTCAAAAGTCTAAGTTATATATGAATAATCAATTCTATGTTTAAAAAATATTTAATCCAAAGGCGATAACTCTGTTTTCATTAAATTATTCATTAAGTCCATTAAGCGATATATTTCCTTTATTTTTCACAAACATTTTGTATATTTTTTAAAGAAACAGTTTCATGAAATTGTTATGAATACTAATAAATCGTTATACCCAGTTTTTGTGAAATTTTGATACTTATGTTTAAGGAAAATTGCAAATTTCTGAATGTGTGTGCTAATTGAAAAAGATTTTATTAATACCGCAACATACTTATTTTATCATTTTTATTTGTTACCAGGATATATTATATGTAGAATCAACAATCAAATATAAGATTGAACCTATAATTCTATAGGGGTGGAATTACCTTAAGAAATAAGATATCAACTTTTGAGTTTCGTTGGGATATGCCATGAAGTTGGTCACATGATCAAATCTTTTAGGAGGGCGTTATAAATGATTGAATTTTACCGAAAAATGTTTCATTTGTATTTTTCAGCAGTCAAAACATACTAAGAAGTCGATCATTTCCAAACCTCTACATAACCTGCCCAGTAACAAATCCAGCCAATCATATTTCATTGTTTTGTTAATTTTTGAATGGTGTTGAATTATTTTTGCATATTAAAGGTAAATCCTGCATTTTACTGTTTCATTGTTTTTATTTGGAAAATTATCCTGTGCGACAAGCATTGGATTGGTAAACTGATTAACGAAATTACTTTCTAAATTAAAATTACATTCTAAGAGCCAACTCACTTACATTATGGGATATTTTGAGGAATTAAGGAATGAATTTATCCTTTTTTCTTCGGATGGAGGTATACCAAGAAAAAAAAAAAAAAAAAAGACAAACAATTGCTTCATTGCGCGTAGCGCATGATGCGAAGTTTTCCATCTTTTTTTTTTTTTCGTGGTATGCATGTATTTCTTTCCAACGATTATTCCTTATCATTTAATTAGTTCAAAACATTGAGTTTGAATTATAAAACATTATATCATTTGAGTGGAATTAACGATTAATTCTTGGACTACATTCTACTTAATATGTCATTTCGAGATGAGCGTAGTAATTTGTGAATTCACAACTAGAAAAACGTCAATTAAATCCGTTAATGGCGGCTTCCACGAACTGCTGAGCAGACGTGTTTCTTCACTGAAAAGTGTAGTTTTAAAAGGATGAGTTAGAGAGAAGTCCTGTTGAGAGAGAATTGCTGGGATTTTTTTTTATTGGAATTGAGTTCTAGGTTCGATGTCGGTACCAACGGCAAGCGTGAGACATGTGCATGAATACGATGTGGGATTCGATCCGAGACCAGACAGATAGGGTTCTCTTGAGGACTGTCACGGCTTCCAGGTGGACAAGTGAGTGTTACAGAGGGCTTTTCGAGTTTCATCAATGAATTGTTAATGTCACCGTGTATCACCGACACCGGATTCCCCTACCAATCGAAGCGAGGATGCTTGAAGCAATGACACACCAAGATGAAAATCACTTAATTTTAAAGCACTTCTTATACTTTTGCTGATGCTACCCACTTGTTGAAATGTTTCAACCATGTACAAACTTATAGTCAATGACTAAGAATTACATGAAATGATGTGGATTTGGTTTTATATCTTAAAATTAAACGCCTGTTACACGTACCTGTAAAACGGAGAGGTCACCCTCTGTCTGTGACTCGCACAATTCTAGGAAATCTGTTTCACGGTTTCCCTGTATGAATCGTCAGAATATGGTGTAACGTGTATATTGAAATCAGTTTTAGTCCATAAACGATGAATTTATGAAAGAAAGAACTAGGTACGGTATATAGATTAAATGGCTCAATCTTTGCAATTATGCTAGTATTTATTTAAAGTAAACAACATGAAAAATGTAGGCAATTTAGGTTGTTGGTTTTTTTTACCATTACAACCATACCTAGTACTTAGCTATATTTATTCAGGTCCAGTGTACGGTGAATTGCAACTCGTTGTACGGCATATTGTGAAAAACAACTTTTTTTGTCTACTGTACAGCAACTTGTTAATCCAACAAATGCAGAAATATACAACGTTAGCAGCAAAAGTTGTCCCTCATAGGCACCTCGATTTAATGCATTAAGCTTTGTAAGAGCGAAATCAATATGCACTTGTTTTTCAATATCATCATGTTCTTCTTTCGGAAAAATATATACAGTGACAGTTTAAACTAATATAATAAGCTCTATTCCATTTGACTTTGTATTATTTTGTTCCTTGTTCGAATGAATTTCACCTCAGCGAATTGTTGTTGAATGAAATATCTTATCCATAAGGATGTCATCAATGGCGGATTTAGAGTAATCCCTTCCCACTTTTTGTGACTAAAACTATATGTAGAACAACCAAAATAAAATACGAGTTGAATTTGAAATAATACAAACAAAGAAGTGCAGCAAGATAAACAAATCAAATATTTGTTGTTATTTATTGATATTATGTATAAAGGAAAGCTAGAATAACCCTTAAAAATAACATAACTCCTCAAAACTCTGGATCCCCCAGCCTATCACCCCTTTTTATTAACAAATGATGGATCCGTCAATGGTCATTGAACTTAAAAGAAACATCATCCTCACAATAAAATTAAACGAAAGGTACTAGAAGGCCAGGGAGATATAAAACATTTAATAGTGGATTGTAAAAATGTTAAACAAATATGGAAAGTCGTGCTGAACCGTATCCAGTTGAAAAATTTGGTGTCAATTCAAATTTTGAAAGAGTGTGACAGGGACTATATCATATGGCGGAAGGATTCATTAATCAAAAAGTTCTAAATTTGCATGATATTACATGTACAGTTTCTGTTTCATCCAATGTATTGTCTATTTTATACCCCTATACGTGTATATAAAATTTATAATTTATGATACAGGCACATGTAGCTGCGACTTGGAACTAATTCATTTTAAAATTTTAAGGCCAGACCTTGAAAATTATGTAAAACTTTAGAAATTGACATTACTCCTAATATGTCCTTTTAAACTCTCAATTTTGAGATCATGAAGTTTTTCGTAAACCAAGTGCAAAAAGGTCATGTTTAGAACACTGTAGCTTAATAACAAGCGTTGCGACCCCAGAATTTCTTTTTAATTTCCTAATTCTCCTTCAATGTAGAAATCAAAAATACACTTTAAAAATGACATTACTCCATATCTCAGAAGCGAACCTCTTTAACACCACACATACATGTACCCATCATACTAGACAGTGATTCCATTTAAATTTAAAATGAAGATATAAAGATACTGCCTAATTGAAATTGAAATACTCATGACAGTCCATGTTAATTTGCATAGTCCCCGCCCACTGACTTTTCATTTTGCATGACCTAAGAAATTTCATCCAGTTGTAAGTTGTGGGGAAAATTAACACACTGGAGCTTCAAAGGATTGATGCAAAGAAAACAGTTGGAAATGTGAATACTGCATATACTTCTAATTTACATTTTCTAATATCAATATTTGCCGAATTGATATTATCACCAAGAACTTCCGCGACAGGACCTTCTCTACGGTTATTTGATAACTTTTACTTTCTCTTTCAAATAAAAGATAAAGTAAACTTCTTTTATACGATAACTTTAGTTGGCACTAGGTCGAATGCTATCTGACTTGTTTTATAACCCATTGTTCGGTAGTTTATGCATACCTGTACTAATTTGAATACGGAATACTCCGTTTAACTGACCAAGATATACTGATATGGGCTGAGAGCAGGTCGACAGGGGACGCTTACTCCTCCTAGACACCTCATTCCGTATCTGGTATGTCCAGGGTTACGTGCTTGCCCTTTTCATAATTTTGTACTTTTATAATATGTGTGAGATTGATCTGTGTGTGTTATCGTCATTTGTTCCTTTGCATACAATTCTGCGACAGGTCTCATCATGATTATATATCATTTCATATTATATCCAACTATTAAGTTTGATACGTCAATGATATCTATAATAAATCAGAGACGACAACACATTACAAAATGACAAAACTAAACCAGATCGATATCATACAAATTTTGGAATTTGAATTATATGTCAATTCACTGTACATGGACACAGCATAATGTTAATGTCAAACAATTCGCGTACACGGGTCGACCTAAATTAATATTGCTGATTTCTTTCATAGATTCAACGTTTATGGACTAAAATGATTTCAATGTACAAATAATACTATATTCTGACGATTCAAGCAAGGAAACGGTGTAATTAATTCACTAAAATTGTATATGAGTCACAAACAGAGGATGACCCCTCCGTTTTACAGCGGTGTTGATAAAACGCGGAACGGAAAACTCAACATTTTTGTATCAGGCGCCAAGTTTAAGATATAAAACGAAATCCACATCATTTCGTGCAAGTCTTAAAGGGACATGGACACGATTTGCGTTGAAAATTTTATTTGATTTTTCGATTTTTAATGTTTAGAATGCTTAACTAGGGTATTACTAATGATCAGCAAAAATTTTATGTCAGAATTTAAGGTACATGGGAGATACAGAGGTCATAAGTCCTTGTTATGTAAACAAGGCTCGTGCCATGTTTTTATTTACATAGCTTAAATAAACTAGTAAAAGTTTCGTTTAAAGCAGATTTTTTTTCTTCAATTTATAAGTGATTGATTGATTGAATATTGTTTTACGTCCCGCTCGAGAATATTTCCCTCATATGGGGACGTCACCACTGCCGGTGAAGGGCTGCAAAATTTAGGCCTATGCTCGGCGCTTATGGCCATTGAGCAGGGAAGGATCTTTATCGTGCCACACCTGCTGCGACACGGGACCTCGGTTTTTGCGGTCTCATCCGAAGGATCTTACGACAAGCAAGGGGGTACTGAGGACATATTCTAACCCGGATCCCCACGGGATTTATAAGTGAATTCTTAACACAATTAAATAGTTTCTAGTGTTTGACATCTCATTTTGTTTTAAACACACTATTTTCTATTAAACAGTCTAATGTAAACAAAAACATGACAAGAGCCTTGTTTACATAACAAAACATTGCGAGTGCTGTATCTCACTTATAACTCAACAACTGATATTCAAATTGTGGTTGACCATTAGAAATACTTTAGTTAAGCATTGTATACAATAAAATTTGGACATTTTCAGCTCAAATCGTGTCCATGCCCCTCTAAGTCGTACGGAGACCTCGTTTCAACATATGCCGGAGTGCAAAACCATCGTCGTTAAGGGCTTCAATATCGCAGTCTCTCTAACGTAGTGTACGGTCTTATCTCATGTTTTCAAAGTATACAATATTACATGCATTTTGCGATAATTAACCACAATACAGACTTAAATCTAAGCCCCGATTTCAAAAAGTCAAGTTAATTAGGTAGGTAGTCACGTGGTACAGTGACGTCACATGCGCCCTTCGGATTGTGAAAGTACTGCGAGATATTAAAAACTCAACTTTTAGGGGCCTAATTAATTTACCATGGGCAACATTTAAATCGATGTTGATAAATTGTCCGAGTTTTATATGTGTTCGCCACCAGTGCACACATATAACGATGTAAATACCCAAATATAGCGAGTAAAGCGTGTATGAAATCGGCAAAATTGTGAGTAAATAATGTTTATATGGGTCGCTGTCTACAAACTGTTTGGGGATGTTATTCCTTTATACATCTGTAATTGGTGCTGTTTTTCTAAAATAAACAGTGCAATCATTATTTATTTTTGGATTAGACAAATTATGATACGTTAAATTGTTGACAACTAGGCCCTATGCCAAGCTATTGTCACGCGTGCATTTCGGAAAGAAAGAAAAAGACAACACACACACAAATCAATAAAAATATTCAAATTTAAAGTGGTAATCACATTATTTTATTTTGATAAAGCAATCTTATAACTATTTTTGAATTGTGATCTGCACGTCTTTAGGAAGTACGAAGTGGGAGCACGGCGTTATAGCCTACTGACGCACTCAAGATGCTACGAGTTCAATAAAGAAATAATTTTATAATTCAATTTAAAGTTAGGAAATACAATATTCTATTATTTGTATAATTTAAAGTTCAATTATTTTGTATCTTTATTTTTTGTTGTTGTAAATCTACCAGTTGGTAGAAGTTACATTGTATCGTCGATATATGTTGTTACAAGGTGAAGGTCAGTTGATCCGAGTGTGTATTGAATTTGAAGAGCAAAACCGAATGTATGCTATAGGCCTACCAGTGCTTATAGCTTCGATATGTCCATTTTCTCGCAGTTTATCAGGGTCTCTGTCCAAGCGATGTTTGAAAAGGTGACTGGGTGTTTTTTTTAAGGTAAAGTTCTTGCTCCAACAAAAAAATTATCCACGTCTTTTTTCTCGTACCTTCCTTCGAAAAATTGAAAAATACTCAGTCTAAATCCTTTCTGTCGACAACTAGTACACCCGAGCACGGCACAAAACATCTTAATGCATTATTATTTACAAGCCGTTAACGTGACAATTGGTTTTTTGTCGATTAAATCTAATCTGTTTATGAAATGGCTAATAGATGTTTTCAAACCCGAGGGCGCATATGACGTCACACAAAATGGCGCGTAAACTAGCTAAAGAAAATATGCATATCGCAAGATTTGAATTTCATCGCTTTCAAACTCGAAAACTACGCAAAATATTTCATTTAAAACACATTTAAAGTAGTTTTAGGCATAAAAAAAATTAATTTTGCTGAAAAAATGAAAAAGTTTGGAAACATGCGTTGTGTCCTTTAAGTATCTTAGTGGGAGAGTAGATGGTGTGGTCGCATTGTGAATCCGAACAGGGGAGATAACCGAATATCGACATAACAATGTAAGACGGGCAAACCGGTGGTCCCGTGGTACCCACAGGCACCGGAAGTCCATATGGGTGTATGACATAAGGGCTTGGAATGGTTTTGGACATATCGATATTCCTGTTCCTCCTGCTGCCGGATTATAATGCTAGTACTTCCATGTACTTTTGGGTTAGATTGTATACGAAACTAGGATTAAAACGAAAAGGGGGGGGGGGGTATATTAAAGGAAAAGACTATTGAGGGTATGAAAATATGGCACAGGAAATGCATTCTAATGCCCTGCTTTTCAAACTCATTGTTATATTATTATTATTTTTCTAACTGGGGTCTTGCCCAAGAAATTACATTGAGATTTCCTGCATTCATTGGCAGGATGGTTTCCGCCACATTCTCTGCATGCGTGTTTGAAACTGCGGGGGGGGGGGGGGGGGGGGTCAAGTTTACCCTGATTGAATATAATACATGTACATGTGGCTAGTGGTTGTGGCTCAACTATGTTTGTTGAGCAAACCTGGCTTTGGTGTTATTTGTTGGTAATTGTACTGGATCTGCCCCGAGGTAGGACTGCTCTGAGAGAAGGCATTGGTAACATACAGTAGCCAGAGCTATATCTGACCCTAGGGGATAGTTAGGTTATTAGCCATTCAAAGTCTTAGCTATTCCTCATATCTGATTAGCAAGTGTTCTTGTGCTCTGGTTGGAAATTTCCCCGGAAACACGTTAGAACAAGAAATATGTATAGAACATATATGCCCCCATGGTGCAGGGGATTCAACAGTCTCGATTGAAGTCAGCATTTTGCAAATTCTATGGTCACTATAACGATCTAGTTCGTCAATACAGTCTGTCATTGGGATTTTGGCTGCAGATGGTTCCGTTTGCCTGATCAGGATATAGGGCTCACGGCGGGTTTGAAAGGTCGACAGAGGATGCTTACTCCCCCATGGCACCTGATCCCACCTCTGGTGTGTCCAGGGGTCCGTGTTTGCCCAAATCTCTATTTTGTATTGCTTGTGGGAGTTGTGGGATTGATCACTGTTCGTTATCTTCTCCTTTCATTGAAAGGGCCTATAAACATGCATAGATTAAATGATAGTGTCAAACCAATTCAAGACGTTGAGCAGGAAATATCTTCCTACATGTATGTCCCAGAGTGGATTGACTATGAGACATAAAAAGCAATATCGGTCACCTACTTCTGATGATCTATGTGTTAATGATGCTGGGGGAAAAAATACAATGGTGATGAGATTAGATAACTCGATATCGGATTAGCTGCACAAATATCAAGTCATACTTGTATTTGTATTATGTAGGGAGGACTGCCTGTATGACAAAGAACACCCATATGATATCGTAAATTAAAAGTGATTGGGAATAAAATAATCAACATTATATGCAAAGTGGAATGCAATAGTATAGTTTTACTTTTTATTATCAAGATTTTACACATTACATGTAGAATGTTTGGTTCATTAACAAAAAGAAGAGAAAAGAAAGAAAGAAAGAAAGATTTACGCTATACTGTACATGCATTTTCACAGGACTTCCTTTTAAAATAAAAATGAATAATCACGATATTTTCATAGATAATTATACGAGCCCAGATACTTATAATATTTTGTATTAAGACAAATTCGATCACGAAAGAAGCTAAACTGCCCGAAGTTTCGGTCCAAGCCCATGGAAATCAGAGGGGATGTCGTTATGATTGTGTGCACTTGTGACATATATTTACCTGTAGTATATCATAATATAATTTGGATTTGAACGAATCCTATGTTGACGGATACATGTAAAAGTTATAAATACAATTTCTGTATTCAGTTGAAAAGAACTATTTGAATAACAATAAAATCTGTACAGATTTTTTATTTGATAATTTAAAGTTTTAAACGTGGTTAGAAGTGTTACAACGAATAAATAATACCTATTCTAAAAAAAATATCAATCATATATATGCAGCATATGTATTCAGTAAAAGTCATGCATAGCTTCCATTTGATGAAAAATAAATATCATGATTCAATACAATTTACAATGGCCGAATAAATAATGTCACGTAATTTGTAAACGGGTAAAGCACGAAGTCCATTCATATTCTTAAATTGAATTCTGTCATTTGTGTTTAGACCCGCCCACGTTGTTTATCATTATTAATGAAGGAGTACCACGACAAAAACGGCTTGTTATAGGGTTCAAACGTCAGTTGATATTTCGGAAAACAAAGGGATCGATCGAACCGTCAAAACTGTTCAAAAACCATTGTCTGTGGCGTCTATGTAAACACACACACACGCACAAACATTTTTGCCGAATGTTTAGATTTAGATCATGTTTACCAAATCAAGATAATAAAATCTTTGTGGAGTTTTTTCTTCAAGGGTTTTCGTTCATTTTGACTAGTAAAAAGCAGACCATTGATCTAATCTTCGAATTTAGATTGTATTGGGATGAAACAAAGAGGTTGAAAAACAATCAACTAAACGCATATTCATTTTATTATTCTGTTCAAGGAAAAAAACGTTTTGCAGCTTCTGATATGTTGGCGTTCTGAGAGCCCCCCCCTCCCACCCCCAGCCCCCAACCCGAGGACAATATCATTTAAACGATGACATACTCTATTTAAATATCAAAGAGCTCAATATCTTCTACCCTATGCCTAATAATGATTATGTAAAGGATATAAGCCTCAAACTGTCCATTTTGTGAGAGAAATAACTGATCGAGGCCCTACATTCTCACAGAATGGACAGTTTGAGACTTGTATCCTACTTAAAACATTACATCTTTTGTTCTAAGAATGGACAGTCTCAGGTAAACCCATTGACAATGATAATTGATATTTTGAAAAATCTGACAATATAACCAGTCTTCCGTAGAATTCTGTTTCTTTTGTTCACTTATTGGACAGTGTCAGGTAAGTAGTCTTCTACTGAAGGTTTTATATTCACTCTTTCTATAGTACTGAGCCATATCAACATGTCTTCCTCTGATGGGGAGAGCATTTTCATTGCACAGTCAAAATTTAAGGATTTTAGTGAAAGTATTGCAAATATTCTGGATATGGAAGGTAAGAAAGTTATGGAGCCAACTTTCGATCTGAAAAGCATTGTGTTTTCGAATATATGGATGAGGAAATAACTAACGCCAACCAAAAGAACCCAATACACCTATCTCGTGAAATGAAATTATTCATGAAAGTGAAAATAATAATTCAGAATTAGGATATGCTAATAAAGAAAACATAAAAAGCGTTGTGAAGAAGTTTCGGAATGTGCCTCTGAATCCAGCGAAATTCAAATATAGTATGGAAATATGTCTTTCAAATCTAAGTTTTGATGCGATATAGTAATGGCCAATGGAATTAAAAAAATATTGTGAATCTTACGAGTTGAAGCAGATAATTCTACTAAAGGGAAATATCGTTTTTAAGTGTTTCAGTGATTTTTCGGACATCTGTGTTGATTCTTACTTTTAGGGAATTTAAAATTAAATTTGTATCTCTTTGACAAATGTATTGTCTTTCTCTTATTTTCAGCCTACCTGTAGATGTCTAATAAGTTATTGGATTTAACTGGCACTGTCCAATAAGTTGACAATTACTGTCCATTATTTTTAAGAACGGACAGTATCTGTACATTCCTAAAAATATTGTCAGCAATTGTCAACTTATTGGACACCTACAGGTAACCTTTTCACTACAAGTAGACATTCTTCTATATAAAAGCCTAAAAAGACTAAGGATTGCGTAACAAAAATGTTTTAATGTTAATTACACGGGTAAATATATGGCCTTGGCCTAGCTTGCATGCGGTGGCTGCTGAAAAACTGACGATGTTCTACAAGGATGCTTGTCTGCTGGTTTCCTGTAGACCTAACCATGCTGCTGTTACTGGTCTCTTGGTTAAGCGTACTTTCCTGTGATTTTTCGCAGTCCTCGGCATCCTTAGATCGGGTTAAGAATGTCTCTAGCATTTCAGCAATTCTTCATTATTACGTTTTATCAATATTTTCTACGTCCAAAAACACAATGAATATGAAAATTACATGTGCAACCAACGCATGCAATTACTAACTTGTAATCATTTCACACTGCGGACAAAAATACATGTTTGTACATCAGTTGTCCATGATCGGAACATGTTAATATATATCGAATCCGCATCTCTAATGTTTCTGTTGAAATATGTTTTCTAACGTATGCGAGTGATTCAATCTTGGGAAAATTAATATTTGTGTAAATCAATACACAAAAATAATTATCAAGCACGTAGAAAGAGAGACAGGGGCAGGGGGCTGTCCTTTTTTCCGACAATGTACTTTTTCTGTTATCATTTCATGCTACATGTATGTTAGTTATTTTCTATTTATATTCTATTTGTTTGATTTTGCTTTCAAGAATTTTTAGACAATTCTAAAATAACTTCACCGTACTCCATGTTAAAACTCAGTCCATAATAAAGGTTTTGATACAGTAAGCTTTACAATACCCTACTTGTTTTAAATTATCTGAGCCTAGGATCACATCGGTAAGCACGCGCCCCCTACTTTCGGTGTAAGGGCAGTAACTGCAAAAATGAAGGCCATTTCGCGGGAATTACGTTTCAAAATATGTATACATATAATGATTACGTAGATAGACTTGCACGCCATCTAACGTCAATTCAGATAATGACTGTTGGTTTTGCATCGGTGATCGTTGGTTTTGCAACGGAATCTATTAATTATATTGTAAGCTGGTTCGTGTATATGCATTTCAGTATGTTTTTGAAAATTAATTGTTCGTTTTGCATTAACGTCTTTTTTTTTACCCTTTCCGCCGCCCATACTATGGCCATTTCCACGAAAAATCTTGATACTTACATGTAGATAAATTTTTGTGTCTGCCTTATATTCAACTAAATGCAACTATGCCCTGAGTCACCTATGTTTATACTTCTAAAGGTTTTC
Source organism: Ostrea edulis (assembly GCF_947568905.1). Taxonomy (NCBI): domain Eukaryota; kingdom Metazoa; phylum Mollusca; class Bivalvia; order Ostreida; family Ostreidae; genus Ostrea; species Ostrea edulis. The sequence continues at coordinate 45,221,107 of NC_079172.1, forward strand.
TCATTCAGGGATATATGAATGAAGAATTATAAAAGCTTTTCAAAAGTGTTTCAAATTTTTTAAATAATAATAATTTTTCGTGGAAAGGGCCACAGGACACGAAAATAAATGTCAGACTAAATTCAAGGATACTTGTTAAGATTAATACATGTATATACATCTTTAATGACAACTCAACGCAGGCTTTGTTTGGTCGTTCAAATCACCCCTTTGAATTTTTTTCCCATACTTATCAACTGACATCATGGTATTAGCTTTTTGACAAAATTAACCACATTTTTACCCAGACACCCAATGTATGAAAACATTCACTTTCCTGTAGATTCCGATTAAATCTCGTATTAGATTCGCTACGTTAACACTGACTTTTTGTATTATGGTTTTTGATAGCTGTTTTTTTTAGGGGGAGGAGAGGGCTACAAATCCTTAGAATCTCCGAAATGGTGCAAATGCGGGAGTGATTTACTTTCTTTACGTAAATAAAATGATATTCTATGTTTCTTAGTCAATACATAGATTTACAACATGCAACTTACAATTTGCGAGGCTCTATTCTACAGTTTTCAACAATTTCGTTATATTTCAATTTCTCGATTCATATTTGTGCGCCATGTTTAATGTACTGAAGTTTAACCTTCCGATTGTCAAGTTATTTGCATATGCCATATAAGGTAGTATTTACATCAATGGACAAGTACGGAGGAGAAAGCTATTTTGTCGATATTAAAAAGGTTTAGATATAATATCAAGTTAAAAAACGAACAGCAGAGTGTAAATTCTTTCTGCAACCATATGATTTCCTTTCTTTTTCAGAGTGGCTCAAGTAACTACATTTTCGCACAGATTGTCAATATTTAGGTTTTTCAGTAGATCCACCTACGAGATCTCGCGATAACAAGAATGGCGGAGCAGACGAAGAATTTTGCATGCTGTACATGGTGTTTAATGAAAAACACCTTTATTAGACATGCCCAAGCACAAAGTTGGTACTCCTTTAAGTGTAAACAACATTTGGGACTAATACACGCAGCTTATTATCGGTTATTCATAAGAGTATTTTGCACCATTACTGAGATCCTATGGAATTGTAGCCCTATCCTGAAAACGTCAGAATAAAAGAAACAATCGGATAGGGCTACATTATTGCAGCTAGGTTTTTGAGCGTGCATAATGTGACTGTTGTTCATCTAACGTTTGCCGAAAAGAGAACTCTGCAGTGACTTGACAATAGGAAATTGAAATCAGAATATATCCCATTTTGCGATTTCATCAAAAATATATTCCGAATCTTCATTTGATTTCGCTCTGTAAATGCAATGTTCAAGCACAAATCGAACAAGCGTTCAAGAATCATTATTATTATTTTAATTTTTGACCATGGGTAATTTGGGTGCTGTTTACCACAATACGTCATTTTAAGGACAGAACAAAATACATTCTTGTTTTTTTTTTATAGTCTTCTTATCATAAGACCAGTATTTGAAGGAAAAACAGAGAACAACTAACAATGGCCGATTACAAGGCGCAGTACCGGGTAAGAAAATTGTAGGAGAAGAATATAAGATAGTGAAACGTTTTAAGTAAGTTATAAGCCTAAAACTTTTCATCAAATCAGATTGTGTACGGTTTTCAGCGTTAACACGCTTTGGACCGTCTAATTCGGAATAGTATACAATGAAAAACTTCTGTCTCATAATCATTTCTTATATTAAACTGGAATAAATCTTTATATGTAAGACACACTTTGTCCTACTAAATGTACCGGTTGACCTGGGCGATTTTCCTGATCTAAAACAAACATTTCTGGAAAACTGAAGAATCACCTGGTCAAGAAACCTATGTTATACCGAGAACGCATTGCCAGTCACATCGGGGACGAAGCTCGTGGTTCGGTTATGATAATCAAAGCGGGATCAACATGCTCATAAATTTGACCACAGTTCATCATATTTGACGGCTTTATCTGGTAGTGGACACATTTTTGTATGAAATCATAAACATGCACACATCAATCTCGATTTCAGACACGTTTTCTTGTTTGATGACATTTTGACCACAAGACATTTCGGCGCGCAAAAAAATATATAAACTGATCTGGTGGTAAATTTTCCCCTATGCCATTTTCAAAAATTACTTTCCGCCTGAAATGAAATAGCCCACATTTACAATTTATGCATCGCAAACAACTACTGGCTTCGATTAACTACTTGGGGGCATGCGATCTGCTATCAATGTCACACCATCTAATTTTGGTTATAACAAATGTTTTTTGAATTTTAATTCATCATCAAATATTTTGTGTTAACATCAATAATAACAGTTTCTTTTGTTGATAAACCTAATGAAAAATGGGTAGTCATAAAATTTCTACTTTCAAGTAGATAAATATATATACCTGTTCTTCAGGGCGACAAGATATTTAGATAGAAATGGAAACTAAATGAATAGAATAACATGAGACTTATGATGGACCTTTCCGGTCAACGGAGTATCGTAGCCCATATTTGCATTTAAGCCTCAATATGGAGTCTTTTGTGCTTATGTTCATGAACTTTCAAAATATGCATACAATTCCTATTCAATACCCGGTATACAGAAGAAGGAAAAAAGAAAGTTTCATGTATATAAATCATTTTGACCCCCACCCCCCGTGAGTCAAAATCGACATATGAGCCGAGGATTTCACAATTTGAGAAGAGAACATCACGGACATTATAATCATGTATTTAGTTATACATGTATATCTCATAACTGTGAAAGTAGGTAAGAAAGTAAAAAAAAAAGATTTATCAAACATTGTCATATGTGACCATATAGGCCTTGCCCAAGGGCTTCAACCTCTGACTCCGGGAGAATGAATTTCCAAATTTAGGTAGAAAGCTCCATGGACATCATATAGTCATGTATTTAGTTCTTTTCAAATACATGTATATGTGGAGCTTAGGAAGACGATTTTCTACGATTTGATACATTTTTCACTATATGGCCAAACTGGCCACGCTCAAGGGCCTCAACCCCTGACACAGGAACCATAAATTTCACAAATTACGTAGAGAGCTTCATGGATATCATAGCCATGCATTTAGCTTTTCTCAAATATATATGGGAGTAAAGAAGATTTTCTAAGACTTCACTATATAGTCATATTGGCTCTACCTTAGGGCCTGAACCCCTGACCCAGGGGCCACGAATTTCACCATTTTGATAGAGGGCTTCATGAACATATAATCCTGCATTTAGTTTTTCTCCCACATCTGTGGGAGTAGATAAGATGTTTGAAAATATGGCCTTTTTAAAAGCATATTTCGCCCCTCGCATGAGTTGCTAAGATAATAAATTTCACAATTTATGTTTCTCTTATCCTAGAGATTGTTCACACCAAAAATGGTAACATATGGCCTCAAAGTTAAAAATAAATTAAAAATGTAAAATTGTTAACGGACGAAGACCAATGGAAACTAGCTCTATAAAAACTAAACTATAGAGGCTGAAAAAGAAAAGTGTGTGTGGCTGTTCTTTCATTTTGGAGTGCGATGATCTGTTGCCATTTAGGAACATTTACACAATCGACCTCCCAGGCACTTTTAACGACTCCAATTTCTACGAAAGCACGTTAAGCTCATTTTGTACTTGTAAATGCGCGAAACTTTGGCGAATAAATGCGTAACTTTCGTGATATAACGTGAAATATTTTATATAAATATAGGATCCCCAATGGTTTGTGGTTGGATTTGATTTTTATCTAACGAGTTGTGCGTTTTTCTATCCCTGAGCCCGTGATTATCCCTTCTACATGTAGATGCCGAGAATTTGGCAGAGGAGCAATCAGTACAATTTGTTAAACGTCTTTGATTCGATGGTTGACATGGTACGAACGGGGCACGGCCTTCCGGCTACAAACAGAACGCTCTACCACAGAGCTACCACTACCAGTAAATAAGTTGGTTGGTTGTATATTGTTTAACGTCCCGCTTGAGAATCTTTCACTCATATGGAGACGTCACCATTGCCGATAAAGGGCTGCAAAATTGAGACCCATGCTTGCATGACGCTTACGGCCTTTGAGCAGGGAGGGAGCTTTATCGTGCCACACCTAGTGTGACACGAGTTCTCGGTTTGTGCGGTCTCATCCGGAGGATCGTCCCATTTAGTTGCCTCTTACGACAATCAAGGGATACTGAGGACCTATTTTTAACTTCCGCATGCGGGATGAACGCGGTGATCTGTGAATGGTCTTTTCATATGAAAAATATATAGTTTTTCAGAGAGATGCCTCTTCATTATATCTAACAGGAGCAATATTTAGTAGTGAAGATATTTATTAAAGTCATGGAGACCGATATCCTCTCCCTGTTCGGAATATGATGATACCAAATAAATATATAGTCCGTACATGAGTTTGCAGCATTTAATATGTTGGTGATTTAATAATGGAAATTTCACTGGCTGACCCCTAAGCTTTTTTCAAAAGTTAAGGGACCAGTCAAGCTTAGTTGCGTAAAACAGAACTGTTTGAACATTACCGTTTGAAAATTACTTAGTATCTTTTAATTGCCTTGCTGGGGCTTCTCATTGAGCTTATAAATGTACATGTTGTAAATATGTAAGACTCCAAAGTGCGATGGGACTCCAAAGTGCGATGGTCATGCCAAACCCCGATGGTCTGCGCCAAACCCCGATGGTGTGACACGCCAAAGTGCGATGGTCCACACTCATGCGCCAAAGTGCGATGGTCTGACACGCCAAAGTGCGATGGTGTGACACGCCGAAATCCATTGGTTTGTAAACGACACAGTGTTGTGGTACAGAATGTACCAACCGTGTGTTGTTTCACTAAAATATCAGTGCAAAATCCATGCATAAAAAATAAGTTCAACTTATTTCATTACCATCTGGAGTTGTCGTGTTTTTAAACACCAAATTTTCCAACGCGAAATCGTATAGAATGTTTTGCATTATAGCATATTCTCAGGGTTTTGTTACGTGTACGTCACAAGTAATAAATGATCATGAATTAAAGAATGTTTGGGCGAAGAAGATAGTTCGACAACAAATGTATATTGCCGTTCTCACTATCCTCATTATTGATTGTAAAATATAATTCTATGTGTTGATGCTATATACAGGTGGTTATGCACTGGACGTTGTGGTATACAATGCAGTATACAAGTCATACAGATGCATGTTTATGTATGCACCTAAATGATTTCTGGTGAGGTGATGAAATAGATGTAAAGTGTTTCATAGACCTTCATTACTATATTGGTGTATTTTGACATGGATATCTGTGACACTTGTTTTTTGGTATATGAAGTTATGTAGATTTTTTTTGTCCAGTTGTTTGTTTGTTCCTTCCTTTCTTGTTTGACATACATGTATCAATTAGTGACTTGTGTGTTGTTGTTGTTTTGTTGTTGTTGTTTTTTAAACTATCGACTTGTTTGATTTTTAGTTGTTTTTTTTTTAAATGTTTCATACACTATTAAACAAGAACACCATAGTAAATTAAATTATTCATTAGATATTAGTTGTTGAGAATGATGATAGGTTTGAAAGTTCCCATTCATTTCTATTGTAATTGACCAGCGTCCGTTGTGATAGCAATTGAACACTTTCAACCGAAATCTACCATTACAATTGGTTTTTTTTTTAATTTCAAGCACTAACAAAACTTGACCAATTACCAAAAATATTCTTCTCTACAACATCACATCTGTAGGAAAAAAGCATTGCATAGACATGTAGAGCTAGGAGGCCATTACCAAAATTGTAAATTTCATGATCTTGGGGGGATAGAGGTTCTAACTCCAGGGTGGGAGGGGGGGGGGGCAAACTGGCTATAGAGTGTTTATGTGTAAAACATTTCAATAACATCGTCTTTAATGCTATTGATACTAAATTCTGATTAAATAAATATTTATCAGGAGCAGGTGACCTTTACCAAATTGAAAATTGTAAATTTCATGATTCATGTTCAGGGATTTGGTTCCAGGTGGGACAAAAATTATCATAGTGACCATTGTGTTAAACAACGTCATATAGAGTTTATATTTCAGTATGGTGAGAAGTTTCAGAACATTGTTTCCATCCATTTTCGTTATTTCTTACATAAAATGTATTATTTAGTTGTGCGGAAATAAAGAATAATGCATGAACTTCTTCTCCTGTCGTTTCTGCTCATTTATATTTACAGGCAGAATTCATGAAGTTACATTAGCGCTTTTCAGTACTTTGATTTTAAGAAAAACACCAAAGGTTGATAATACGAGATTTTCAGATAATTTAGGTAATTTTATTTTTACTCTGTACAAGTGAAAACTCGAGAGGTGCTGATTACTGGAAGCTAAATACATCGCTTTTACGAGACAACATTTATTCAAGAAATTGAAACTGTATATACATCTACATGAAGAAACTCATACACTTGAAATAGAAGACCCGATATGTAAATGGGAACACGCAAAAATAAGTATGAAAAATGTCTGTGTATATGACTCAAAACAGATATCTACACACAAAAAATCAAATAAATTTCATTGCATTAAAGATAAAACAAGTAGAGTCAAAAGACTTTTCTAAAATAAATATGAATTATAAACGATTGCTAGAGAAAGAAATTGACGATTATTATGTTCATCATATTTTTTAAACCTAGAAAGAAAGCAACAATCAAACAATAACAATAAATAAAGTAAAAGGTGAAAATCAATTGGAATATACAGATAATATCGGATTCATGGATTGTCTCATAAATTTCTACAAAACACTCTATTCAAGCAAAGCTAAATCTGAACAAGATATTCAAACATACCTTAGTAATATTAATTGTAAAAATGTACAGAAAGAATGTGAAGAAAAACTTAACAATGCAAGAATGTCAAATGGCTGTTGAATACATGAAAAATGATAAATCTACTGTACAAGATGATTTAACGGCTAAATCATATAAAGAGTGATGGGATGATTTAAAAGATTAATATTATACATCTCTTCTTAAATACGGAATATCGGAACCATTATTTCGTCTCCGATTCCGTCCCGGTTATAATCATTAGTATGTCCAATAAGATCACGTTTTCTGCGTTAACTTGGGCAACTTTACAGTAAACAAGCACATGTTACTTACTTACTATCAGATATAGTGAGTTCAGGCACATTTTAGCGTCGTTATTAACAATTTTCCATCCAGACGTACGTAAGCAATAAACAATTAAGTGTAATAAAATCAAAATCTAAGGCAGGTTTTGATAAAATAATATGCAAAGCACATGAGTATAACAATATATAAGTATTGATCTTTATACTATAAATAGCGAGTCCATATAAACGTTTACCAAAATTACATATGAACATACATATCATACATAAACTACATGTAATCCCTTAATGAAAGGTACATGAATCGGGCATCGGCAAAAAGGAAGAGCTAAAAAGGAGAATTGATTAATTAAAGAATCCGCCTGATAGATAAAACCAAAAAACTGGCTATAATAACAGTCCATGACTCATTGCAGTGAATAACAGACACAAGCAACATTTACCAATTTATTCAGATAACAGCAATGACACATCCGGGATATACTGAAATGGACAATATCGGCCGCATGTGAAACTTTTGTGGGGTAACTGGGGACTCGCCCAGTGAGCCAGTTTAACTTAACTTGTAAGGGGTACGCTGGGGGGCCCGAGTAAAACATTCAGTGCCCAGACCTGAACGGACGCCAGCGTTCTAAGGAGGTAAGCGAGACCCGCCCTTCTCACCCTGTCTCCTGCAGTGCTACCTGGTATGTATATTATCATGTTGGACATAAGCCCCAAACATGCATCAGACTGTAGCATCCCCTCACTGAAGTGAGGTGGATGTGGGCCCAACCGTCCCCGGTGGTGGCCCCACTATTAGTTTACTTGTTTTAACTTGTACGACTTTTAGTACTGTAAATTGCCCCCTGCTTTAGAAGCAGGTGGGGGAAACAACCAGGTTTTGGAGCAGAAACAGTCATCACATACCATTACCGACTCCCCAGTTCGGCCACAGACATTGGAACAATGTCCCCCACAAAAAACTTGTAGGATTAAAAACTGAGTGAAACTCAAAATACAACAAGAGATGTTTGTAAAACACATATGCCCCCCCCCCCCCCCCCCCCCCCATGGTGCAAAATTGAAAAGGATTATACACACACACATCATTTAATTGATAGTACATGTACATGTAGTATCATCAATTCAAAATATTGAGCAAACAATATCTTCCTATGTCAAGAGTGAATTGACCATGTGACCCAAATAACAATATGGGTCATCTACTCTTTATGTTGTACCAGTGTACCAAGTTTGGTGTCAATCAAGCAAACAATTCTTAAAATATAGGAAACAAGATATTACTATGTCCAGTTCAACAATTGACTTCTGACCTCAAAATCAATATGGGTCGTCTTCTCCTGAAAATGTACCAGTGTACTAAGTTTGATGTCCGTCAAGCAAAAAGGTTATCAAGATATTGAGTGGACAGTATATTACTATGTTCAGTTTGACCTTTGACCATGTGACCTCAAAATCAATAGGAGTCATCTCCTCCTGAATATACACCACTGTACTTAGTTTGATGTCGTCAAGCAAAGGGTTCTCAAGATATTGAGCGGACAGTATATTTCCATGTCTAGTTTGACCCTTGATCATGTGACCTCAAAATCAATAGGAGTCATCTTCCCCTGAAGATATACCAGTGTACTAAGTTTGATGTCTGTCAAGCAAAGGGTTCTCAAGATATTGAGCAGAAATTATATTCTTAAGTCCAGTTTGACCCTTGACCTTTGACCTCAAAATCAAAGGGGTCATCTTCTCTTGAAGACGTACCAGTGTACCAAGTTTGATGTCTGTCAAGCAAAGGGTTCTCAAGATATTGAGCGGACAGTATATTCGTATGCCCAGTTTGACCCTTGACCTTTGACCATGTGACCTCAAAATCAATGGGGGTCATCTTCTTCTGAAGATGTACTGGCGTACCAAGTTTAATGTCTGTCAAGCAAAGGGTTCTCTAGACATTGAATGGTCAGTATATTCCTATGCCCAGTTTGACCCTTGGCCTTTGACCATGTGACCTCAAAATCAATAGGGGTTCTCTATTCCTTAGGATGTACCAGTGTGCCAAGTTTGATGTCTTTCAAGCAAAAGGTTCTCAAGATATTGAGCGGACATTATATTCCTATGTCCAGAGTAGATTGACCCTTGACCTTTGACCTGAAAAACAATAGGGATCCTCTTCTACTCATAACTAACCCACATATGAAATATCATTATCATCAAGTGAATGGTTCTCAAGATATTGAGCGGACAACACGTGGTCTACAGACCGACCGACCGACTGACAGGTGCAAAACAATATGCCCCCTCTTTTTCAAAAGGGGGGCAGAATAAAGAATTACATGGATAAGAATAAGTCATTTGACCAAACTACAGTACTTGAAACTGGAGTTGCACAAAAATTACAGTAAACGCACAATTGGCAAACAGCAACAAGCACGAAATGATAAATTACTTGTGAGGCGGGTAAGAAAAACCTTGACATTTGAAGAAAAAGAAAGAAAAAAAAAAAAACAGAAAAAATTCCAAGGCCACTTGATATTGTTAAGAAATAATTGATTTCCCAGGACCGACATACAGACGAGTGCCATCTGTTCGGAACAACTCAATCTCAGTAGCCTTGATGACATGGTTGTGTCCAATGTACAAACCTCTAACTAGGTTAGCCATGAATTTTTATCATGCAACTATGGGCATCATGCCAATATGTTCTAGGTACTGAAAACGTGTCGTAGGAGTGCCATCCGCATGAAAAGAGCAATATATAAGTAATGGGAGGGGGGGGCTATAAATATGCCTTAATTAGTAGTGTTGGGCAGATAATTTGACAAACTAGGGGTTTGCCGGTTTGGTTGGTCTTGGACCTATGTGAAAATACCACGCTTGACCTAGCTGGTTTGGAGAAACTTGTGGAATCGACGATGACAAAACTTACTGACTGCGCAAACCGTAAAAATGCCAATGAAAAGGCTGCTGAAAATAATAAGATATAGGAAGTCTTGATATATTGAGACACCTATAAACCGCTTGACACCTTCTAGGGGTGAGAGAAATTTGATTGGTTGTTTATGTACATCAACCAGAATTCGCTGTGAATTTTGCCCCAAGACATAGCAGGGTTGGAGGCCTTACGGAGTCGGAATTGGTCGTCATACTTTTGCCAATTTTGTGAACGATTAGCTACAAGCCTTATATCTCGCATGTACTTAAGCATTTCTTGGGCCGTTTGACTATGTTGAAGTACAATGCTCATGTAAATCATGAAGGCTGATGTCCACTTTTCAATGCTCAAAAAGGAGTTAAGTTGGCGCTTGACTACGCATAGCTTGCCATTGACAAGTTGTAAATCCCCGTGGGACTCAAACTGCTCCAATTCCGTAGCAGATTTGAGTAGGACAGACAGATCAATAAATCCCCCTCCCATATTTTTTGCTTGAGTTTAAGCGAGACATGACTGCCGATATCATCGCATGCAGATGTAATTTGACAAGGTAAAGCCAAGAGTAAATATGCCGCTTGGTTCAACAAAAAATTGCAAGACTCACCCGGGTTATCCGGTGTACATGTATTATCGATTGGGAATCGAGGGACCTCCTCAGGGGGCTGTGGCTGCCCCTCAGCAGGGGCTAGTCGATCCGTCCAAGGTGTGGCCGTGTGATTTGGACTTCGTTCCCGGAGTTGAGCTGTTGTCCGACGATTACGTTTCATCCCGACCCCCCTGGCCGGGGATCTCTGGGTCGCTGCTCGTTTTATAGGTGGCATTCCTAATGCAGGAAAAAATTGTCAAAAAGCTATGTGTAGGGAATAAATCCAAAAAGGGGAGAGAAAAACTTCGGCCACGTGCTTGGTTTCCGCCTCTAATACAAGAACCACGTTGCTGCTTCGGTTGGAAAAAGTGTAATGAATGGGTTCGATCACAGGGAGTACCGAGTGTGACGTAGTGCATACAAATTAACTTGTACCATCTAACCGCTAAAGTCACGTAGACCCGACCTACAGGGTGTATCAAAATTAATACGGACTATTTGATATAAACTCAAATAATCTCGATTATTGAAGAAGTATTTATTGTTTAGTTGTAGCCACTGTGTGAATACCTGCACATGCATGCAAGGTATATATACACGATGAAGGTCTATGCCTAAACAACTATCTTTATATGGTGATGCAATAAAAAAAAAAAAACCCAGCCAAAACTGTAATGAATAATGCATAAATAAAAGCCATACAAATCCATAGACTTCATATATTATATGCAGTCAAAACCAAATATAAACTCAGCTGCTGGGATGCAAAACTGAATGGATGAAGCCAGGCGTGACATTCAGAACAATCCAAACCATATCTAAATAAACTATCATATTCATAATGAAAAATTGAAGATAATGAACAGTGACCAGTCTCATCCTAAAGAATACAAAATTGAGAGTAGGGCAAACACAGATCCATAGCAACACGAGGTTTCATCGGGTACCCAGGGGAAGTAATCTGTCCCATCCTCCATAAAGACATATATTGTATTCTGATCAGATTAACGGAATAATCCACAGTCAAATTCAGAATGTATAGAACAGAACTGATACCTGTATGATACACGTCATACAACATTCGAACTAATGACAGTTTCTCTTTGCAAATTAGATCATTATAACGACCGTAGAATTGTGAAATGTTGACTTTAAACGACTGTTGAAACCCCTGTAGAATAAGAAATATATAATCATAAATTGTAGGTAGTGAAAGGACATATCTAAGAATGCAATTTATTTTATTCGTAAATCTAATAATATTAATACTTTATTTCAATAATAATACTTTATTTCAAGAAGGTGACCTGATTACATATAGTACACACTATTCTTCCCCAGGGCCTTCCACTTGATACATACAATTATATACAAGAATAATTTAAAACAGCTCAAAAGCATGAACACAAAGTTATGAAGCAAGCTTCCGTCTACATCACTTATTATAATTGAATTCCAGATTGCGATTAAAAGACATGTACATAAATGCATAGAAATATGAGGAAATATGCTTATATAGCGGTACGGCTACTGATGCATGTAACATACATGTATTTCTCTACACAATTTTTAAAAAAATATGTTGAGACTGAGAAACCCTTATGTTTTGTGGTAGTTTGTTTCACAGGTTCACACCTCAGCATTGCAAAGATGTCTTGGATTCATTGTAATTGCGTGTTAAACTGTGGTACATGTAATTGAAGATCGTGATCTGATTCATAACGCACACGATAAGAAGCAAAGGATTGGAATTCAAATAACTCAACAAAATAATCTGGAGCCAAACCGCGAATTTTTTTTAATAAATCAATTAGCTCATAAGCATTCAGTCAACCAAGTTTTTCAAATAATGGTTTAGATGAGGAATCTGAACTTGCACAAGGAATTATCCTTGCAGCTCTTTTCTGTAACTTAAATATTCTTTCCATACCAAATTTGGATGCACGAGGGTCATTAAAAAAATACGTAGACAGTGTCTCTCATGTACTTATAATTTTTTTGATAATAAAATTCAACACATTATTGGATTTGAAATCATTTATTTTATTGACCTGAAATGCTTCATTCTATTTGATGAAAGGCGAAGATGACGAACAGTGATCAATCTCATAACTCCTATACGCAATACAAAATAGAGAGTTTGGAAAACACGGACCCCTGGATATACCAGCGGTGGTATAGTATCCGTAATATATAATTCTAAAAACAGTTACAGTAATGTTCTTTCGCCACGGATCATTGTTACATCAAAAACACAATTTAGCGTCACTGCGTCGCGTTTCACAGTTTCGCAAAATAGTCTCCTCTACATTTCACACACAGTCTGTGGCGCTTTGTAGCTTTATCGTTTAGATATCTAGCCTGCAACTCCTCTCATTTCCAAACGTTCAGCAAGAATAGTGAAGATGGTGCGGAAGCTAACATCAAAGATATCTAACAATTCCGCGACAGCCACGTAGCTATCATATCCTTTTCCATAGCGTTACTTATTATTTTGTCAAGTTCACAAATAATTCCTTTTCTACCAGGACGTTCGTCACCCAATTTAGAAACTCTACCACAAGGAAATCGTTTATGCCATTTATACACTATAACACGACTCACTTATGACATATCCGCTTCTTTCAGCATTTTAACAGTTTCTATTGGAGATTTTCGGAGTGCGACACAAAATTTTATGGTCATTCGCTGCTTCGTGATTTCCCGCGACATCACTTTTTTTTTTATCTTCATGAAAAATAATTACCTGCCCTCTGTAATCGATTTCCATTAAATGCCTTGACATATTACGTCGAAACATCATTTATAAAATGATGTGATGATACTCAACTAGAACGTATGAATTTTATTCTGTTTTAGTGCCCCCCCCCCCTTTTTTTTGGATATTTGACAATTAACATTACAAATGAATATGATGCATTTTTGTAAATAACAAAATTTTATCCTGCACTGTGAACTAATTTTTTGGTTTTAATTTTTAAAGTAATTTCTGATATATCGTATACTATCTTAATTTTCTTCAGTATAATTAGAATCATTTTTATCTGGTTATGTCTTACAATTTTGGATGTAATATGGCGTTCAGAAAAAAGTTGCCACAAAAGTCTAAATGTATTTTTGATAACCCTTGTATTACCCCAAATACACTGGTATTAAACTGATGATAGTAACGATCGTTACTATCATCCCAAGATGGTGGAAGGAAATTCCGGAAAGACCACGTTTACTTATTATATCTATTTGTATTATTTATATGCGAATGATATGTAGGTAAGAAATATCATACACTAGCAACAATTACGATCAGGTGTTATTTTATCTTTTATAGGGCTTATATGAACAGAAAATTCGTCGTTGAAAAAACAGGATGATAGTAACGGAAATGAATGATGATAGTAACGTAAGAACTTTCGTTACTATCATCCTCGCTGTGAAGGAGAAGCTTCAAACATATCGTGCCACAACATATGCGAGAAGTTGTACAAATCAAAATATCTTGCTGTGGTTCTAAACATTTAGATATGTCGATAACGTTTTATCTATTCACAATATTCATTTTCATTCATGTGTCAATTTAATAATTATATTCCAGTGAACTCGAAATAAAATACACCACAGAGTCTGTCGCACCTGCATAATACTTGGATATTTCATTGAACATAGATGAAATGTAACTCGTTCCCATGATTTCTCAATGAAGTCCAAGACAGTTGGGATAATTTCCATGGAGTTAATAGGGAGGGTAACATATTTCAGCCTTTGAACATCATAGAAAATGTACAAGTCCTTTTGTTGTAAGTCCTTGTTTAGGAATTTTATATCAATTTTGTACTAAGCACAAATATATACAAAGACAGGAGAACTGGGCTATGAACATCGCTCAAAATGGGTCAAAATCAAGAACATCAAAATCTGAAATGATTTTAAACATATTTAGTGAGATAATAGTACCGATAGTCCAATACAGATCTATTACAAGTAGTCCTGCCTTTACCTTGATCAACACCAAGGCGACCATTTACCAAAAAAAAAAAAAGTTACAATTACCACAAAGTTGTAACAGATGTTTGTCATATCTATCAATACAATATAAATTCTATGAACGTCTATCTAATGGTATACAAAGAACTCCTTCCATCAACTGTCGCCCGGAGGAATTAAAGTGTCGACTTTCTGTTAGGAATACTCTGGAAGATATCTTTAAGATTTTGCCACTAAACAACAAATGATAGGAAAAACTTCACACAGGTCTATGTCAGGTTACGAAGGAGTTTACACAGGTCTTATCGGTGACCACGGTATTGATTTATATACATTAGGTATTTTGTTTTCCATTGAACATATCCATATTTACTCCTTTTGTTCCGTTCCACAGGTGCTTGGGGACAGGTCTTCCACACCCATCCCACCCTGTATTTTCTTATCGTAAGATTAAATATCATGACCACTGTTAAGTGAAATTTCAATAGGCCCTTGAGCCACATCACTCACCTAGTCAACTTGGCCCAGCTGTTGTGACTTTTGAAATTTACTTCCTTGAAAACATTTGACCCGATATTGTGGCCCCAATCTAGTCACAAAGGGTAATGACAAACCCAAACTTGCCTTCACACAACATCGGTATGCCTAAATACGACTAACATGACCTTGCTGTACTGGAGATTTTCTTTCCTGAGAACATAACTTCGATCCACCCTATGCTCCTGTTGTTCTCACTATATATGTTTTTTATGTAAAACTTTGATCACCAACTATGGCTCCAAGCTACCCTCAGGGCCACAATTTGAATACACTTGAACCTGCATTACTTTGGGATGATTTGAACAAACGCTGCCAACCCCGTACAAGTACATGTAATATAAAAGTAGAAAAAATAAACCTGTTGCAACGCTGCGTCTTGAAATAATGAGTTAATGATGGGTGTAAAAGATTCGAATTTAGGAACTACCGATAATTCGATACAGTACTAGTACGTATTTAGGCATTAGGAGTCCGATCTATGCAGTTGGTAAGCGTTCGCTGTCGTCTCACGGTCTGTCGTGCGTTAACAATTGCTTGAGAACTACCATTCCAATTCTTTTAAAAGTTAGCATGAAGCATATAAGCGTAACGTGAATTGTAACCTAAGGGCGGAGCAAAAACTGCCAACCATTGACCGATTTTTCTATACAAGCACATATATCTGTAATAAAAACTAAATGTATCGTAATGTACAATAGGGAGGCCTCTACCAAAATAGAGAATTTCATGATCCCCGAGGTAGCAGTTCTGACCCAGGGCAGGGTCAGACTTGGTACCGTGTATAGTGTTTATGTGTAAAGCATTTAAATACACATTTTTAATGCTATTGATGCTAAATCGAAACTAAATAGGTATTTGAACGTGCCGGTAGCCCTTTACCAAAATTGTGAATTTTATGATCCCAGGGATAAGGTTTTTGTATCAGGGTGGGGCCAAAATGGCAAATGATTAAATGTTTGAACATTTTGAACTCCTTGATAACTACCATTCCGATTCTTTCTATATTTGATATGAAGCATCTATGGGACTAGAGGGGCATACATGCGAATTGTAAAGAGGGCTTCTGCATCCCTGGGTCTTAAGAGTGGGCAAAATCTACCAAAAATGAACAAAGTTTTAAAAATCTTCCTCTCTACAACCGCATCCCTTTAAGAAAAACTGAATACATAAAGATGTCGTGCAGGAAGGCCTCTACCAACAGTGTAAAGTTCATGATCACCTTGATAGCGGTTCGTTGATTGATTGATTGATTGTACCTTGCTTAACGTCTCGCTCGAGAATTTTTCACTCATATGGAGACGTCACCAAGACCGGTGAAGGGCTTCAAATTTAGGCCTATGCTCGGCGCTTACGGCCATTGAGCAGTGAGGGTGCCACACCTACTGTGACACGGGATATCCGTTTTTAAGGTCATCTCCGAGGACCCGTGACATTCACACCTTATGCCGAACGTTTGGCAATGGAACTGTCACTACCTGTTTTAACGATTTAGGTTTGTCGCGGCCGGGTTTCGAACCTCGGGGCGAACGCTCTAACCTCTCGGCCACTGCGGTTCGGATTCCAGGGTGTGGCCAAAGACATACATAGTGTATATGTGTAAAACATTAAAAAAAAAACCATACATGTATTCTTTAATGTTATTGATACTAAATTGAAATTAAATCGATATTAAACTAAAATTGTGAATTTCATGATTCCAGTAGGTAAGGGTTTTGGTTCTTAGATGGGGTAAATTTATTCTAGTGGTTATTGTCCTTTTCATATGAAAGACTACTTTAAGTTTGATGATACGGTATAAAATCAAGATCCATACAGTGTAGGTAGGAAAAGCAGGAAAGGATGTACCAAAATTGTGAATTTCGCAACCCCAGGGTTTTGACACTTAGGATGGGTCCAAATTTTTCTTACCATGTTAATCTTACATATATTATGTGAATAAAGTCCTTCTTCAATATAGACATTTTCGGAGGCATTTAAGTTTTTTAAAGAACACATCTTGTTTTGTACTTTTGCTGAATATTAGAATTTAGCTTAGATATATGCAGAAGATAACATTTTTTTTCTAATTTTCATAGCCCTTAGGACTAATGATGATTTTAACTAATGTGCAGGTAACCAATAAGACATGTTGTCTTCTTGTTTTTCAAATTCATTGTTCGAACTACGTGTACATAATTGCTTATTAGATGTGAACAATTTTTTTTATTGATGTGTCTCGTTTCTATATCTTATCTCGAACACAAAATGTAGCCCCCTATCATGGTATATACTTGTTTATACCATTAGTGTGCGGTTGTGGGCATTCTATGTATATTTGACACGAACTCGTCGTCCAACTGCCGACATTGCATTTATGTTTGGTCGATCTTAGTTTTTTATCTTATTAATAGGCAGAACATTTAGAAGTATCATTGTTCCTCCTAATCAGCAAATCTTCATAGATCAACTATAAAAACAATGCTCGTCTAAGAGTTGTCAACGAATTTAATTAAGACTTAAATGAGGGATATACATGTATGCATTGAACCTCCTCTCAATTATCTATGATCCTTTTTTCAATATTTATTTTACCGAAAAAGAAGTCGCGTGAAAAATACTGTTACTGAATACACATGATATATATACATACTGAACTAAAATATATAATACAGGTACTGAAATCACATGATATATATATATATATATATATATATATATATATATATATATACATACATATATATATATATATACATGTGTGTATATATATATATATATATATATATATATATATATATTTAAAAAATATGAAAAGAAAACACAGAAATCCTCCGTAAAGCTTTAGCGCTTTCATTACATCTTCAGAAGCTTTACAAAAATGTATACATAGCAGTATCATAGTAACAGTGATTATGACGTCAAAGTAAGCGGAACGTTAAATGTCTATATTGTGACGTCATGGATAATGTACAACAATGATCTGGAAAAAGTACGGGAAAATCATAGCCAATTATAAAAGACTATTAAGTTTTGGCTTTAGAATACCAATAAAATGTTTTTCTTTTTCCCGTCTCTGAATAGCACTGGCACATCTGAGTTTATAAAATGGGAAAATGTTAAATCGTTTTTTACCACACGTTTCCAGGTGTGCACTTAACTGGATTTGTCTGTATTCAGGTGTACTGATGTGCTGCTTATGTACACGTACACGGGCACGGAGAGTGTTGCCAGTTTCACCAATGTAATATTCCTTGCATCCAGGACATGTGATGGCGTATATGACATCCTTTGTATCGCATGACATGTTAGCATTAACTTTAAATTCTCGTCCGTTAAAATTATAACTGGTCCCTTCTGTAATGTAGTCACATGTACCGCATCGAGGGTCCGTACACTTTGACACTGTATAAGTACGGTCATCTAATTGGGAGGAACAAAGTATTCTCTTAAGATTTTTGGGCTGGCGTTTACTGCTAATAAAACGACAGTTCTTGTATATGCCTTTTGTTTGTTCATCTTCCCTAAGTAGCTTATATATATAGTATATCGGAAGAGGGGTACGTAACTATTTTTTAGGAGGAGGCAAAATGAGCCAAGGCCAGAGATACAAGAACCAAATACCACGGTTATCAACAACAGCAATTCAAGGGATACACCCAGGAATACAATTAAGACAGAACCAAAAGTATTTAATCTTTCTGATAGACAACTAACGGATTCCGGAATAAAACTACTGTCTAAGGGTCTAAAATACACCCCTACACCTCATGTCAATAATCAAGAGCTTAAAACGGATGTTAAAGCCTACACTCGGCGACTCAGACTATATGAATATTTTCATGAAAGTGAGACCAGTGAATCTGAATCCGAGTCTACAGAGACAGAGCCAACAAACCTTGTAAGAAATAAATCAAAGTTTAATCCAAAACGAGGAAGAAATAGAACTGTGGATGCCGTTTGCGACACATTAGAAAATATTCATTTTCCAAACAAACCCAGGAATATTAAATCTAATCTCTCTACGGAAGAGGAAAACGCTCTTAAAAACCTCCGTGATGATCCAACTATCATTATCAAAGAGGCCGATAAAGGAGGTGGAGTTGTCTTAATGAATAAGGATTTCTACAAAAATAAAATTTTACAAATGTAACAAGACAACAATTTTTATGATAGACTACACAATTGTCATGAGAAGAAAACCATTACAAAAATTAAAAATCTAGTATATGGACCACTATCGGAAGGTTTAACTGATAAAGAACAGGACTACCTGACAAACTTTGAATTCCGAGAGAGTCAATTCTATGGTTTACCTAAAGTTCACAAGTCTAAAATTATTAAGGATGCCATAGCAAATCAAAATAGTGTATGTATTACTTGTCTGGATCCAGCTGACTTATCCTTCAGACCCATAGTAGGAGGACCAAACTGTTCAACGCAGAGACTGAGTCATTTGTTGGATATACTTTTAAAATCATATTGCCAAAAAGTACCCAGCTTTGTAAGAGATGATCTGGATTTTATAAATCATTCACCTACTCAGGTCACCTCCAACACTAAACTTGTCACTCTGGATGTTATTAGTTTATATACTAATATTCCTACAGAATTAGGATTGGAAGCGGTAAAAGTCTGGATGGAGAAATATCCCGATGTACTTAATGACAGATTACAACAGGATTTTATTTTAGAAGCACTAAAATTAGTTCTAGACAACAACTCGTTTGCTTTTTCCGACCATCATTACCTCCAAACTAAGGGAACTGCAATGGGGACAAAAGTCGCACCTACATGTACCTATGCAACATTAACCCTAGGTTATCTAGAACATAAGTTACATGATCAACTATGTACGTTGTGGGGAGCAGAATTTGCAAATAATATACAGTCTAAATGGAAGAGATATTTAGATGATTGTTTTATCTTGTGGGATGATGATGTCGATAAGTTATCGGAGTTTTACGATCTACTAAACCAAATGAACTCGGATATCAAATACACGATGGAAACAGATGATACGCAAATGCCATTTCTTGACGTTCTTATATTAAAAGAAAATACCAGCTTAAATACGGATATTTATTATAAGCCCACAGATACCCACCAATACCTGCATTTCGGATCGTGTCATCCCCACCATACTAAAACAGCTATACCATATAATCTCGCAAGAAGGATTTGTACCATTGTCAGCAATATCGATACGAGGGATATCCGCTTGGAGGAATTAAAATTGTATTTATTAAGCCAAAAATACCCAGAACAACTTGTAGACGATGGAATAATGAAGGCTAAGGAGTGCGATAGGATACGGCTACTTTCAAACACACGATGTGCTAATGACGGAGAAATAATACCATTTGTACACGCTTATAATCCGAGAAATCAAAACATCAATTCAATTGTTTATGAATTAAACAAGCTACTTAGGGAAGATGAACAAGCAAAAGGCATATACAAGAACTGTCGTTTTATTAGCAGTAAACGCCAGCCCAAAAATCTTAAGAGAATACTTTGTTCCTCCCAATTAGATGACCGTACTTATACAGTGTCAAAGTGTACGGACCCTCGATGCGGTACATGTGACTACATTACAGAAGGGACCAGTTATAATTTTAACGGACGAGAATTTAAAGTTAATGCTAACATGTCATGCGATACAAAGGATGTCATATACGCCATCACATGTCCTGGATGCAAGGAATATTACATTGGTGAAACTGGCAACACTCTCCGTGCCCGTGTACGTGTACATAAGCAGCACATCAGTACACCTGAATACAGACAAATCCAGTTAAGTGCACACCTGGAAACGTGTGGTAAAAAACGATTTAACATTTTCCCATTTTATAAACTCAGATGTGCCAGTGCTATTCAGAGACGGGAAAAAGAAAAACATTTTATTGGTATTCTAAAGCCAAAACTTAATAGTCTTTTATAATTGGCTATGATTTTCCCGTACTTTTTCCAGATCATTGTTGTACATTATCCATGACGTCACAATATAGACATTTAACGTTCCGCTTACTTTGACGTCATAATCACTGTTACTATGATACTGCTATGTATACATTTTTGTAAAGCTTCTGAAGATGTAATGAAAGTGCTAAAGCTTTACGGAGGATTTCTGTGTTTTCTTTTCATATTTTTTAAATATTAGTATCCGATTACTGAGACTCTATTTCAATTTTGGATATATATATATATATATATATATATATATATATATATATATATATATATATACTGAACTAAAATATATAATACAGTTACTGAAATCACATGATATATATATATATATATATATATACACACACATATATATATATACTGAACTAAAATATATAATACAGTTACTGAAATCACATGATATATATATATATATATATATATATATATATATATACATATATATATATATATATATATATATATATATATATATATATATATATATATATATATATACATGTTTATATATAATTATATATATATTCTGAACTAGAATATATAATACAGTTACTGAAATCACATGATATATATACATACTGAACTAAAATATATAATACAGTTACTGAAATCACATGATATATATGTATATATATATATATATATACATATATATATATATATATATATATATATATATATATATATATATATATACATGTTTATATATATACTGAACTAAAATATATAATACAGGTACTGAAATCACATGATATATATACATACTGAACTAAAATATAATATGTATACGGTGTGACCGTTGGACCGAGCGAAGCTGCAGCATGTAATGGTCATTGGAGTGTCCCAAGTGGTAATCATAATTCCGTTAAGTACGGTAGATTATGATTCATTTAAAAATATATATTTTTAATGAAATTTTCCTTGCGTTGATAACCCAGTAAGATCTCAATAATAAAGGGGTTTATATGGGGAGAACAGTTTTACAGGATCCGCCTATCCATTGAGCGCGGGAAATAAAACGCAAGGCGACGTAAACTGTGCATTGTGACGTCACATTTAGCCTCGACTTTTTTCTCTTTTTCAAAGCAAACAATTATTTTTACAACAATAATACATTCCGTATGCAATGAAAAAGGCCGTTATAAAACTAAACAAAATTGACCAATAAATTCAAAATGGTAAAAAAAGTAACCGTAATTTTATCGTATATTCTTATTCAAAGAAACTCATGAACTCGTTCATCTATTTAGTCGTATTAAGGTTTTATATGTAATTATTTGCTAAAACCTGTTATAATGATAATTATACTATTTACTTTGAACAAACTGAGTGTTTAAATTACGAATTGCACGTCAGAGTCTTCTATTATTGGCATTCAAAATAAATTACGAATAACTGTTGAAGCAGGTAATGAAAAAATAAATGGCGGCGCCCATATGGATCACGAAAATTTCAGTGAACGTATATAGAGATTATCTCTTTTTCTTTGGCTGAATTTGACTTTTTTCTTTTACATACGTGTTACCTTTAGAGCCTTGCTTCGCGGACGGGCCTTCGGCCCGTCCGAGCTTCGCTCGGTATAATACAGCTATACAATGTATTTTTGTACATGTACTGATGTAACGTTTTTCTGCCCGTCAAATATTTGCGACGTTTTTAGATTCTAGGTTTTTGTTCTTTCTGCCTCACATGTACCGTACTGCATATGTACATGTACCTGCGTAGTATTTTGCCTTTGGTATATATACATGACAATGCACAGCATTATAACACATTAATATATTTCCCATGCTCCTTCAGCAATCTATAATGCGATATGAAGCTCTTCCTCAGTCAGTGTTTTCATCATAGTCAACAGATTCTCGGTAATTTATAAACTAGACCACCTGGTTCTTTCCCTGGAGCACGGTTTGAAGTTTACAATAAACATTTTTTGTGGACGACTTTCCTCATAAACATCATATTCGTGTGACCAATGGGCGTATTGTGGAACGAATATAGTACGTAAATTATTCTTGAATAAAATAAGCCACAAATGTTTCTTTCATGATCATAACGGATAATAAATCAATGAAAGGAGATTGACACTAGTAGAACAAAATTAGACCCATCAGTGTATGAAATATCGAGGTGAAGTACAGGGGAAGATGGGACCAGGATGATAGGGAACATGGTTTCTTTAAATGTTAGTTGTCGATAACCATCAATATATATATATATATATATATCCAAAATTGAATAGAGTCTCAGTAATCGGATACTAATATTTAAAAAATATGAAAAGAAAACACAGAAATCCTCCGTAAAGACGTAAATCGGAGGATTTCTGTGTTTTCTTTTCATATTTTTTAAATATATATATATAACACTACGATTTATTAAATGTTATACTACTCACAAACTGCATGACTGTGGCGTGGTGTGTACTATGATGAGATCTGTGAATATATATATATATATATATGTGTGTGTGTGTGTGTGTATTATATATATATATATATATATATGTATATATATATTATTATAAAATAAATGATTTATAAATTTTCCTAACGATTCTTACCTGCTAAGGGAAATACCTGTATATTGCATATTTTTAATGCAAAAATCAAAATTCTGATACGATAATTTGCTGATAGTTTTTTTCTCTCAAAAAGACTTAGTGTATTGCTACCTGTGAGAGTCATGTATGAGAAGATAGGTAGATCAAATTTGTCACGTGAATTTTACATTTTATAGGCGCACCTGCAACACATTATACGTTTATTGTGGGGTTGTTGAGGTTTTATTTTCCGACAATAAAACATCAAACATTTATCACAATCGAAAATACGAAGCGCGTATAATTTGCCGACTGTATAGTGTATGGAGGGATATTGTTCTTGCAGTTCCGTGTTTGTAATAAAAGTTATGTTAGATTTTCATTATCCTCCCCACGGTGTCGGCCTCTTTAAAAATTCATACTTTAAAGGGCTGCTTAAGGGACATTTTTTATTATTGTTATACAAATATATAGCTCATTTACATTGCTTTCTACAAAATACACAACATAAAACGTAGCACAGCATACATGGTATGTCAATTATAAATGAGGCACATCCTGTAACTTCTTTTGGTAAAATTCTTAGAAATGAACTGAACGCTACTTCGCGATTAATACAGAGGGTATGTCCTCGATAGTGTTTCTTCCTGAATTCTGGATCCGCTCCCCATTCTATGTAGAATAGATTTATGATAATTTTGTATGTATCTATGAAGAAGATATTTTCGAAGAATGCTCATTGAAAACAAGAAATTTCATAATTCTATTTTGCTCTTGCTGAGTTCTCTTTCTTTTCATATACAATCTTACTAAATTATTGAATTAACCTGATGGTACTTACATGTACATGCAACATATCTTGGGAAATGTGGTTATTTCAATGATAAAATATACTATTTGATGGCATACGCTACTGAAAAATAAAAATGATATTCTGTTTATCATTCTTTTCATGCCAATATCATGAATATGTCCTCTAATACATACATGTAGCTATCTTGAGAATCGGCAGTACCTCTCATTTTCCCAAATGAGTGAAAAATGGGCGGATCTTTACATCAGTCATTATACTTACATGTACTCTGATTACAGTAACACGTGGCGGATCTTATGTACTCTGATTACAGTAACACGTGGCGGATCTTTACATCAGCCATTATACTTACTTGTACTCTGATTACAGTAACACGTGGCGGATCTTATGTACTCTGATTACAGTAACATGTGGCGGATCTTTACATCAGTCATTATACTTACATGTACTCTGATTACAGTAACACGTGGCGGATCTTATGTACTCTGATTACAGTAACACGTGGCGGATCTTATGTACTCTGATTACAGTAACACGTGGCGGATCTTTACATCAGTCATTATACTTACATGTACTCTGATTACAGTAACATGTATTGACACCTCTTTGTTTTAAGGGCATACTCGATGTTTCTCAATGATATATAATCCTATGTGACATTTCACATACAAATCACTTGCATTCTACCTCGTTTCTACAAAACAAGTAAAGTTAACTTTTTTGTATTACTGTAAATTGTATAAATGTATATAACTATTATAGAAGGAGAGAAAAGTCTTTGGAACAATCGGGTATCGAAACTTGGGTTTTTACATAACTAATTGTTGACCTAACCACTGAACTACCCAGGAAATGCATATAATGAATACATATTATGGTAATATTACAATAGTATAAAATTTAAACTTATAATTTCGGAACTCATACGAGAAATCTTCATACCATTTTAGAGAAAATATCAGAGGCGTCGCGAATGTCCCTAAAAATAAATTCTGAAAGCTGAGGTGGCCATATGAGATCTTTCAATTTACTATATTTTAACACGATAGATCATGGTTGTCATTTGTTGGAGTAGAACTAAAACGAAATGTAAGTTTTGTGATCATTGCTTTTATGAGAGTTAAATCTCGAAAAATAGTCTAATCTAGCTTTCCCTGTACCTCTGCTTTCCCCGTGCTTTAAAAGTTATAAACAGCCCCCGCCTCTCCCTTTTGTGTAGTCCCTTCTTTGACATTGCATTCTACGGTTTGTACATATTCATAAATGACATCTACGCTCTTTTTATATATCAACGTAATACATGAATCAAATTGACGCAGGCGTCAAACAATGGCCGCAAATATTTTATCTTATTTCGCTGAGCGTATAAAATGTTGATTTTGCATGAGCACAGTCTACCAATGATGCAGATTAATGTACTTGTATAATAAAGTAATATAATAATGTGTTGGATATAATGTTTTCCTATGTATGACCGATTGTTTGATACACGTGTAGATTATGTAATGTGTTGGATATAATATGTCTCCCTGTTTGATACACTTGTATATTATATGTGTTGGATATAATATGCCTTCCTGTTTCATGCACGTGTAGATTATGTAATGTATTGGATATAATATGCCTTCCTGTTTGATACACTTGTATATTTTATGTGTTGGATATAATATGCCTTCCTGTATGATACACTTGTATATTTTATGTGTTGGATATAATCGAGATTATTTGAGTTTATATCAAATAGTCCGTATTAATTTTGATACACCCTGTACGTCGGGTCTACGTGACTTTAGTGGCTCTTGGTACAAGTTAATTTGTATGCACTACGTCACACTCGGTACTCCCTGTGATCGGACCCATCATTACATTTTTTCCAACCGAAGCAGCATCAACGTGGTTTTTATCTTGAGGCGGAAACGAAGCACGTGGCTGAATTTTTTCTCCCCCTTTAGGTTTCATCTTGACATTTTTCCTGTATTCGGAATGCCACCACGAAAACGAGCGGCGACCCAGAGATCCCCGGCCAGGGGGATCGGGAAAAAACGTAACCGCCGGACACCAGTTCAACTCCGGGAACGAAGCCCACCTCGCACCGCCACATCTTGGACGGATCGACAAACCCCGGCAGAGGGGCAGTCACAGCCCCCTGAGGAGGCCCCTCAATTTCCAATGGATAGTACACCGGATAACCCGGGTGAGTCTTGCAATTTTTTGTTGGGCCAAGCGGCCTATTTACCCTTACCTTGTCAAATCACATCTACATGCGATGATATCGGTAGTCATGTCCCGCTTAAATTCAAGCAAAAAATATGGGAGGTTTTTTTTATTGATCTGTCTGTCCTACTCAAATCGGCTACGGAATTGGAGCAGTTTGAGTCCCATGGGGATTTACAACTTGTCAATGGCAAGCTATGCGTAGTCAAGCGCCAACTAAACTCCTTCTTGACCATAGAAAAGTGGACATCAGCTTTCATGATTTACATGAGCATCGTTCTTCAACACAGCCAAACGGCTCAAGAAATGCTCAAGTACATGCGAAACATTAGGCTTGCAGCTAATCGTTCACCAAATTGGCACAAGTATGACGAGCAATTCCGGCTCCGTAAAGCCTCCAACCCTGCTATGTCTTGGGGTGAAATTCACAGCGAATTTTGGTTGATGTACATAAACCAATCAAATGTCACTACCCAACAGTCGGCCCAGGCCAAGTTTAAACCTCAGGCATCAACCAACTCCTTTAATACTACGTCGGTAGGCCATGCATCACAAAACCAAATAAAATTTTGTAATTCGTACAACTCTGGTAAATCCTGTAATTTTTTCCCTAGATGCCGCTACAGTCATTCATGCAGTCAGTGCAGAGGGAAACACCCTAGAGTCAACTGCAGGAATTAAAACCCTGCATTCTTTGGGGCACAGTCCTATTCTACTGCAGCCCCTCAAAAAGCACCTGCAAGGCTACCAACATGCAAAATTTCTCTTAGACGGTTTTACTTTTGGTTTTAGACTTCAGTACTTGGGTCCGAGGGGGGCGAGATTAAGTAAAAACCTCTCAAGTCTTCATTCTAACCTATCAGTAGCATGCACAAAAATCAACAAAGAGTTGTTGCTTAACCGGGTGGCTGGGCCTTTTTCCCAACCCCCTTTTATAAACCTCAAAGTCTCCCCACTGGGTTTAGTTCCCAAAAAGGATGGAGATATGAGGCTCATACATCATCTCTCATATCCTCAAGACAATTCAGTTAATTTTTTTATCGATTCCACAGCCTGTTCTGTTAATTATTCAACCTTAGATGAGGCAGCAGTCATTATTGCTAAGCTAGGGCCAGGCGCCCTTCTGGCCAAGTCTGACATCAAGTCTGCCATTCGTCTTTTACCAATATCCCCTGCTGATTTCGACCTCCTTGGTTTTAAGTTCCAAGGTCATTTCTATTTTGACAAAATGGTCCCTTTTGGCTCTTCTATTAGCTGTGCCTTGTGGGAGAAATTTGCTACCTTTTTACACTGGCTTATTCAACGGCACACAGGCAATGAATTCATCCTGCATTATTTAGACGATTTTCTATTTTGCAGTCGTAAATCTTCCCCAGTCTGTCAACACACACTAGACAAATTTAAGTTTCTCTGTCAGGATCTAGGGGTACCAATTGCAGAAGAGAAAACCGTTGAACCAACTACATCTCTCGTATTTCTAGGTATTCAAATTGATACCCAGAGCATGACCATGGCCCTACCATTAGATAAGTTGAATCACTTAAGGCAAGTTATTAATTCTTTTCTGGCTGCCCGAAAAGTCAGCTTACGGGACCTTCAATCATTAATTGGTTCACTAAATTTTGCCTGTAGGGTGGTATCCCCAGGACGCGCCTTTTGTCGACGCCTCATCAATGCTACAATTGGCATTACTAAACCTCATCATAGAGTTAAGCTCAATCACAACATTAAGCAAGATCTTCGTATTTGGCAAGTTTTTCTTCAGTCTTTTAATGGTGTCTCGGTTATCAACCGACCCTTTCTAGATAGTCAAACCATTCAGCTTTTCACAGATAGCGCTGGGGGCAACCATGGTGGTTTCGGTATCTATTTCGGGGGTAGGTGGGCCCATGGTTCCTGGCCACCCGCCTGGTTTGAATTGGGTATCACCAGGGACATGACATTTCTGGAACTCTTTCCAGTTTCAGTAGCCATCACTTTGTGGTGCCATCGGTTCCAAAATTCTCAACTTCTTTTTCACATTGACAATTCTGCTGTAGTACAGGTACTCAATACCTTTACTTCTAAATCCCACAGAGTCATGGGTGTAATCAGACATTTAGTGCTACTATTACTACAATACAATATTCAGCTAAAAGCCACTTACATCAACACTAAGGCCAATCACATTGCGGATGCATTGTCTCGTTCGCAGTGGGCCCGTTTTCGAAGACTTGCACCAGAGGCAGACCAGTGGCCTACACCACTACCAGCCCACATATGGGGCTTATAGAGCAGGAAACATCAAGACTTCTTGACAGGTCACTGGCTCACAACACTCACTTGGCATACAATACAGCTTTAACCAAGTTTAAACAGTTTACTTTACTGTATGGTTTCACTAGCACATGGCCTGTCCCTGTCGATCAGCTGCTGCATTACATTGCTTACTTGTCACTAAATCAGCTTACATATAGGACCATCTGTTTGCACTTGAGTGCAATTGCTTATCAACATATAATCCAGGGTTTCCAAGATACTACTAAAGCATTCATTATCACAAAAGCCCTGGAAGGTGTCAAGCGATCTGTAGGCGTCAACCAAGATATCATACTTCCTATATCATACCAATTATTTGTTAAAATCATTCATGCCTTAACATCAGTATGTCGCTCGCCTTTTGAATCATGTCTTTTTTCAGCAGCCTTTTCATTGGCATTTTACGGTTTGCTCAGAGTCAGGAGTCAGTGAAGTTTTGTCATTGCTGAGTTCACAAGTTTCTCAAAACCAGCTAGGTCAAGTGTCAATAATTTTACATAGGTCCAAGACTAACCAAACCGGCAAACCCCTAGTTTGTCAAATTACCAAACTTCCGGACACCAATTTCTGTCCAACACTACCAATTAAGGCATATTTACAGCTTAAGCCCCCCCATTCTAATACATTGCTCGTTCATGCGGATGGCACTCCTATGACACGTTTTCAGTTCCAGGCAGTCCTTCAAAGGGCTCTGTCATTCCTTCAACAATCTGGCCATTTCAGGTCACACAGTTTCCGTATTGGCATGGCAACTGAATTAGCAAATCGGGGATATTCACATACTTACATCCAGCAACAGGGTAGGTGGAAGTCCAACGCTTTCTTAGCATACATTCGACCTCATTAGTTTATTCTCCACACACACACACACACTCAATTCATGCATAGCACTGAGGTATTTCAGTTATACTCATTGCTACTCTAAAGTAATACAACACAAGTATTACAGGTAAAACTATTTGGATTGTTGGGTCATCGATCCCATATTGGGCTGGCATTGCAGCACAAGACAGACCAGGAGGGTGCAACCTCAACTTGCAGGCCAACATCACCTGGAAAGGTTTCAGAGGACTCAGATGGGACCAGTTGGAGGACAACCTCAACAATTTATTACTGGAGCACAATCATAAACCCCCTGAATTTTTACTCATTCACTTAGGATCCAATGATTTAACCACTGAGCATGCCACATCAAAAACTTTTAAAGAAGATGCACAATGTACCTTGTTACGATTCAATGCGCTCTGGCCAAATACAACCCTTATCTGGTCAGCTATCCTACCTCGAAGATATTGGCATTTTGCCGCACTTGATGCTGGTCCCAAAATTAACAAAAAAAGGATAAGAATTAATAGCTGCATGAAAAAATTCATGGCTAACCAGGTAAGAGGTCTGTACATTGGACACGACCATGTCATCAAGGCTACTGAGATTGAGTTGTTCCGAACAGATGGCACTCACCTGTCGGATTTGGGAAATCAATTATTTCTCAACAATATTCAAGCGGCCTTGGAATATTTTTTCAAACGTCAAGGCGTTTCTTACCCCCCACACAAGTGATTTAACATTTCATGCTTGGTGCTGTTATCATGTGTGCATTCTGTAATTTACGAAACTCTAGGTTCAAGTACTGTGGTTTGGTCATGACTTATTCTTATCCATGTAATTCTTATTGTATGTTTCACTCAGTTTTTGGTTCATGCTACTTGTTTTTGTGGGGGACATTGTTCCAATGTCTGTGGCCGAACTGGGGAGTCGGTAATGGTATGTGATGACGGTTTCAGCTCCAAAACCTGGTTGTTTCCCCCACCTGCTTCTAAAGCAGGGGGCAATTTACAGTACTATAAGTTGTAAAAGTTCAAACAAGTCAATGAATAGTGGGGCCACCACCGGGGACGGTTGGGGCCACATCCACCTCACTTCAGTGAGGGGATGCTACAGTCTGATGCATGTTAAGGGCTTATGTCCAACATGATAATGTACATACCAGGTAGCACTGCAGGAGACAGGGTGAGAAGGGCGGGTCTCGCTTACCTCCTTAGAACGCTGGCGTCCGTTCAGGTCTGGGCACTGAATGTTTTACTCGGGCCCCCCCCAGTGTACCCCTTACAAGTTAAGTTAAACTGGCTCACTGGGCGACTCCCCAGTTACCCCACAAAATGTTTTCACATGCGACCGGTATTGTCCATTTTTAGTATATCCCGAATGTACCATTGCTGTTATATCAATAAATTGTAAAACGTTGCTTGTGTCTTTCATTCACTGCAATGAGTCTGATACTGTTATTACTGCCAGTTTGTTTTTTTGTTGGAGTTTATCCATTAGGTGGATTCTTTAATTAATCGAGATTATTTGAGTTTATATCAAATAGTCCGTATTAATTTTGATACACCCTGTACGTCGGGTCTACGTGACTTTAGTGGCTCTTGGTACAAGTTAATTTGTATGCACTACGTCACACTCGGTACTCCCTGTGATCGGACCCATCATTACATTTTTTCCAACCGAAGCACCCACCCACCCCCCCCCCCCCCCTCATTTTTATTTGTATATTTACATGTTGTTTCTCTTGGGTTCTGTTGTTTCCTTCTCTTTCACAGGTTCGCAACTGATGACTCCCAACAGGTTACCTTGATGCAGTAAATGGTGAAACCTGGACCACACCAAGTGCGACTGCTTGCCATTCGGGATGGAGTGCCTTGAAACAACTTTTTAACTGTTATGGGGAATTTTAATTTAGGTTAAATTGTTAATTTTAGTCTAATTAATTAGACTGTCGCATGTTTAAGGGGGGGGGGGGGACTGGGGAGTCGGTAATGGTATGTGATGACGGTTTCAGCTCCAAAACCTGGTTGTTTCCCCCACCTGCTTCTAAAGCAGGGGGCAATTTACAGTACTATAAGTTGTAAAAGTTCAAACAAGTCAATGAATAGTGGGGCCACCACCGGGGACGGTTGGGGCCACATCCACCTCACTTCAGTGAGGGGATGCTACAGTCTGATGCATGTTAAGGGCTTATGTCCAACATGATAATGTACATACCAGGTAGCACTGCAGGAGACAGGGTGAGAAGGGCGGGTCTCGCTTACCTCCTTAGAACGCTGGCGTCCGTTCAGGTCTGGGCACTGAATGTTTTACTCGGGCCCCCCAGTGTACCCCTTACAAGTTAAGTTAAACTGGCTCACTGGGCGACTCCCCAGTCACCCCACAAAATGTTTTCACATGCGGCCGGTATTGTCCATTTTTAGTATATCCCGAATGTACCATTGCTGTTATATCAATAAATTGTAAAACGTTGCTTGTGTCTTTCATTCACTGCAATGAGTCTGATACTGTTATTACTGCCAGTTTGTTTTTTTGTTGGAGTTTATCCATTAGGTGGATTCTTTAATTAATATGCCTTCCTGTATGATACACTTGTAAATTATATAATGTGTTGGATATAATATGCCTTCCTGTTTCATACACTTGTATATTATATGTGTTGGATATAATATGCCTTCCTGTTTCATACACTTGTATATTATATGTGTTGGATATAATATGCCTTCCTGTTTGATACACTTGTATATTATATGTGTTGGATATAATATGCCTTCCTGTTTGATACACGTGTAGATTATATAATGTGTTGGGTATAATATGCCTTCCTGTTTGATACACTTGTATATTATATGTGTTGGATATAATATGCCTTCCTGTTTGATACACGTGTAGATTATATAATGTGTTGGATATAATGTTTTCCTATGTATGGCCTTCCTGTTTGATACACGTGTAGATTATATAATGTGTTGGATATAATATGCCGTCCTGTATGATACACTTGTATATTATATGTGTTGGATATAATATGCCTTCCTGTTTGATACACTTGTATATTATATGTGTTGGATATAATATGCCTTCCTGTTTGATACACTTGTATATTATATGTGTTGGATATAATATGCCTTCCTGTTTCATACACTTGTATATTATATGTGTTGGATATAATATGCCTTCCTGTTTGATACACTTGTATATTATATGTGTTGGATATAATATGCCTTCCTGTTTGATACACGTGTAGATTATATAATGTGTTGGATATAATATGCCTTCCTGTTTGATACACTTGTATATTATATGTGTTGGATATAATATGCCTTCCAGTTTGATAGACTTGTAGATTATGTAATGTGTTGGATATAATATGCCTTCCTGTTTGATACACATGTAGATTTTTTTATGTGTTGGATATAATATGCCTTCCTGTTTGATACACTTGTAGATTATGTAATGTGTTGGATATAATATGCCTTCCTGTTTGATACACGTGTAGATTATATAATGTGTTGGATATAATATGCCTTCCTGTTTGATACACGTGTAGATTATGTAATGTGTTGGATGTAATATGCTTCCTGTTTGATACACGTGTATATTATATAATGTGTTGGATATAATATGCCTTCCTGTTTGATACACGTGTAGATTATATAATGTGTTGGATATAATATGCCTTCCTGTTTGATACACGTGTAGATTATATAATGTGTTGGATATAATGTTTTCCTATGTATGGCCTTCCTGTTTCACACACGTGTAGATTATGTAATGGGTTCCTTTGTGTCGTTTTATTTCTTTCATAAATGAAGTAATTTTTTCAATGATAGATATTTTGAAGCAAATACGCCAGTAACGTCACAGAAACTACACTTAGCATGCAATCTTAATTGACAAAGTCGTAGGTATAAATTATCATCTCGTACCTGCGACATATTAATCGACATTTTATCCCATATACATGTACGACTTAGTACATAGTGCGCTCGGCTTATCATATCATGTTTTGTTGTTGTTGTTTTTTTTTATATCTCAGAACAGCGTGTAAAATAAACACGAAACATATGAATACTTAATTTTTTTATGGCAACATGACTAAGTGCAGTCACTCCAACAAACATCATCAAAAGCAATTTCAAAGTCAACATACAACATATTTCTTGCAACATCAATTCAACATTCACAGTTCAAAAATATTAAACATTCAAAGTTCATCATGATATCAAAGAGGGCTTGACTCGGGGAATTGCAGAGGTCAAACATCTCATGACCTCGACCGTGGAAGGAGCAAAGGTCAAGAACTTGTAGATTTTCACATTTCATCATAAATTCCGACAGTGTCGCTCGTATGCGCCACAAGTTTCCTACCATGAATGGGAGTACTGGCAATCATGACAGGAACCTGAAAAGCGGCACTTGGTATAATTAAGCCGCATCTATATGGGTTGCTGCGGAAACTATACAAGATGACAGCCCCCCCCCCCCCCCCCCCTTTCCGACTTGATTAAAGCGCTTGCAAAGGAATCAAGGCGCCGACGTGCACGTGCTTCCTCCATTTTGACACTACTCTCTCTCTCTGGGAATATTTATATTAAGTGCACAGTAGAACACAGGGCGAAATCATCCGAGCGTTGAGAAATAATGTAACTTTTTCGGTTAGTAACCTCAATTTTCTCATGTATGTATGACGTAAATCGTTCCCATCACAATGTAGTAGCATAACGATAGACTGTGGACCAAATCTACTTAAGTATTTTAATTTATTGATGACCTGCACAAGAGCTAGACCGCTGTAAATCATAAAGGTATATTCTCCTACCGAAATTCAAACCGCAACCACCGGGTCTAAGTAGAGCTTCTGTTTGTGTCCACTTTAATATCGATGAGCCCTCCAACCAAACGATTTGACTCTCTTTAGAATAAATGAACAATGAAAATTAGAACTTTGTTTTACGAATGTATGATTTACAGTAGCTAGACCGCCATCTCTCAGACTTCAGAATAATATAAGTGGAAATATCCTCGAATAGCTAGTTCAGTACTCGTCCTAATCCTAAAAGAATGAGTTTAGTACTTTCTTAAAAGTACAGTGTAGTTTAATTGCTTTTGACAATACAGCAGTGAGTGGTTTATGGGAATGAATCAAAATGGCAGATTGGTCCTGAACCATATATGTACATGTACCTTTACGGGGAGTCTCTAAGAGGGGGGGGGGGGGGTAAATTCTATAGGTGGCTAATTCTTAACGTTGGGATGAAAGCGTTATTCCTACTGGTCTGTACATCACGATGGATGTAGGTTTGTAAGTGAGTAGTACATGTAATCCACTGAGCATTTATATCATTTTCCATTTCAATTTATCAAGAAATGAATCAAATGATTTAATCGATACTTACAGGAAGATTGCCAACTGTAAATCACGGACGCAACATACATTTTGTATATATAGTATACCTGTAATTTTAGGGGATCAGCATATTGAAATACCATTTTGCATTGTGTCATTAGCTGTCAGTCTAATCCCCTATTATGGTTTATATATTTTTCGTAATTTTCCATAAATGACATATAATTAAGACATTTTTCATCTCGACATTGATTTAATTG
This sequence comes from Ostrea edulis, assembly GCF_947568905.1. Classification (NCBI taxonomy): domain Eukaryota; kingdom Metazoa; phylum Mollusca; class Bivalvia; order Ostreida; family Ostreidae; genus Ostrea; species Ostrea edulis. Next base: position 45,256,490 of record NC_079172.1, read on the forward strand.
ATCCTTACTCGGCAAAATAAAAAAATAAACAGAGCTGCGGTGAGATTGTGCAACACGAGGAAACCTAAAACCACAGTTATGTAAATCAAACATTTATGTGTTGAATGATGCTGTTAATGTACATGTAAATTAGTAAGTAAATATACCAATTCAAATAAGGGAGTTTGTTGGAAAATGTGAGTAAATACCCTTATTTATTTGTATGGTAACTCTATCGATAATTGTTAATCCTTTATACAATTGCCTGGTAATCCCTGTAACAACTGTAACCCTTGCAGCTGGCCATGCAGGTGTCAGGTGGTATGTTATGCAATTTTCCCAGTTCTTAGGACGCTGCGGTTTTTCTTTAGCTGGTTATACAATTCCAAACTTTTCCCACGATCTGATTTCAACCCGTCTGATGCTAATAGCCAATAGAAAATGATCCTCGTGATCACGTGATTTGATACGGGTTGGTAAGTGACCAGTCCATGTTTGGTTATTTTCATTTTATCAAGGGTAGTAAAAGCAGCATAAAATTTCAGCACACCCACCACCCCAGCTTTCCTGTCTTACTTGCATTTACATGACTTGTATAATTTAATTTTCAATGCTGAGGTGCAGGCATTTCGATTTTTGATATGACATTTTTGTGGTGTGACGTAGTCAGCCTCGCCCAGTCAGCGTCCCATTCAAGATGGCGCTCCGCTGGTTTACTACAATTTTCATTTTACCAATTCTCTTGAATATTACTACTCTTACAATTCATCTCCCACTGGATAACGAAAGACAACTTCATTATACTGATAGGATTTTACCCTATTAATTTTCAAAACGAGGTAGAAAATTACAGATTTCTGAATTATTTACTTTGAACTCTGAAATTAGAGTTCATGAGGAAATATAATAATTTCTTCCGAGAAAATATTTAACTTTCCTTTCGATTATTGAATTAGCGTAAACAAAACCTAGAGAGGATTATATACATGTATTGGGGTCATTTGATGTTGAATGACCAATTTGAAGTAGGTCACGTCCGTACAGTTGATCTAGGATATTTCAATTACATCATCTATTACGTCATGACGTTGATTGTACAAAGCGACCTTGTGCTGAGCTTGCTAATACTATGAATTTTTGGGAACACCGCTTTAAAGGGAATATTAAAAAAGAGTCACTTGGAAAAGAAATTGGCCCTGCAGGAAGTTGGTTATTTTTTATGAAATAAATTATTTGAACGTCATTTCGAATTTTTGTTTTAAGCAATTCATGTTATTTTACATGTAGTTGGGTAGTAGAGCAAATGTTGTAGAGAAAAACAAGTGTTTAGTTTGTGGTGTATATACTTGTATTTACTATGAAATTGTACAATGTTTCAAGTTGAAATAAATGTAAAAGTGAGAGAGTAATTATAATGCAATATCGTATTTCTAATTTATAATTATTAACGAACGTCCAAGGTAATATTTTTTCAAGAATCAATATTTGAGAGGTGAATGAAGTATTTATTTTCACAGGAAAAGTGGATTTAAAATATGAGTGAAATCAAGGATGAAACCTCACGTCATTTACAAGAGGTGGAAAATTCAAGATCGAATTGAAACATTAATATGATTTGCACGAGTTGAACAATTCAGGGATGAAAAATCAATTAAATTTGATTTGCAGGAATTGATTAATTCAGGAGTTGATATGTTTTGTTTGTTTGGGTGGGTTTTTTTTTTTGGGGGGGGGGGGGGGTGTTGCAAGTGGTGAACAAATGCAAGAGTTGACACAATCTATGATATGCAATTATAAGATTGATAATTCAAGAGATTACAATTTGCAAGTGTAAGAATTATTGCAAAATTTAAAGATGATACAATCATGCAATTCTTGAAACAATTTGATCAGAATTTGTTTTGACAACACGTAGTTAATCGATCAGCGCCCGCCATCATGCATTACATGTAACAATTAAACATTTTTTAACTTCTTGATAACCGCCATTCCAATTATTTTCATACTTAATATGAAGCATCTTTGGGACAAGGGTGACATAGATAATAAATGTCAGGACTCCAGCGCCTTCAAGGTCTTAGGGTGGGTCATTAAAAAAATCCTTCTTTACAACCCCACATCTTTATACCGTTATGCACATGTAAGAAAAAGCTAAATGAATAGTGATGTAGAGCAGGAAGGTCTCTACCGAAATTGTAAACTTCATGATCCCCGGGGTAGATGGGGCCAAACTTGTAGAATATATAAATGACATGATACTAAATTGAAACCAAGTGGATATTTTGAAGAAGTAGTCATTTATCACAATTGTAAATTTCATTATTCCAGGGGTAGGGCCGGCGTTTTGGTATCAGGGTAGGGTGAGGATGATGATAGTGATTATCTATCATATGAAGACTTCTTTCATTTTGTTCATATTGTATAAAAACTGAAGGCATATTTACGAAAAGTAGAAAGGAATACACCAAAGTTGTGAATTTTGCAAATAATTGATTTTTGCGCCACACTCAACAATTTTTCAGTTTTCTGGTGGCGCCCAGTTTTTATTGGTGGAAGAGAGAACCCAGATACAATGTACCTGGGAAGAGACCACCGACCTTCTGAAATAAAAGTAAACTGGGAAACTTTCTCACTTACCGGCGCGAGCGGAATTCTAACCCGCGCCGACAGGGGTGAGAGACCGTGTGATTTTGAGCGCGAGGCTCTAACCACTCGGCCACGGAGGCCCCTAATTTTGCAAATAAAGGTTTGTGACTCTAGGGCGGATTCAAAATGGTCATATGGTGTTAATGTAAGATATATTATATTGTATAATGTCTTTCATCAGTATGAACACTTTTGGTAGCCTTTGTGTGTGTGTTTTTTAAAGAATACATCTGGTTTTTTATTGCTACTGAATATTATTATTTGGCCTAGATATGTACAATAGGAAAATCATTATAGATTTCGTAGCCCTTGGGACTAATGATACTTTTTAAAAAAAAAAAAATACTCAGATGACTGATAAGGACTGTGGGCCTCTTATTTGATACATGAATTATCATGCATGAAAACAAATAACTGGGAATCTCAAAAATCCCACCTATGTGCCTGGTGAGTACAGCCAATTTCAACATATCTTCAGAATCTTTATTTGAAAATTAATATCGGTATGTTGATAATTCGATATCTAGTTTTCTTTTTACTATGACAGTTCAGGTGGTAATTGAGTTTTAAAATACAATGTAATATCCTTAGAACGAAGAATAAACGATGTGAAAAGAAACTTAATTGTACTCAAATAATGAAACCAAAGGACAACAAAAATCCAGGAGAATTGGGAAAAAATGTGATTTCCGTAGAAAAATGTGCAACTTCTAACATTCACCAGGAATTCAATATTTTTGTGAAGCATGCAGGGTTAGACAGTGTGTAGCAATTTCACTTGTTTGTATTGCTCATGAATTGATCTGAGAGTGGATTGCTCCAATAAGGTGATTTGTTGTGCAGACACGTCATAGTTTCATGCGATCGTTCATATCTTCATCTACATGATTTGCCTTCATTTCTACCTTCGATCAAGACCAATTAACACATGTACAAATATCGAATATTTACACCGATAATGATTGCTGGTTTTGACCACAATACACTGTACTCCTTTCTTTTCTCATGCTCCTACCTTCAATCTCTGTTTTGCAAATCAATCAACAGGATCAGCTGCTATATTTACCGTGGATTCAAAACTCTAAATACTTTGATTGTTTTTTTTATGTGCCATCTTTTTGCATTTGTAATTTTACCAATTAGCACAATACATATATGGTTGAAGGTCCTAAAGTCGTGCGTGCCCAGTGGTCGAGCGCCATTTTGTTTGTTGTCATTGTCGGGGCCAATGCCTAAATATTACGCCACAAGCAGCTGATTATCGGAGATAAATAAAGAGAGCATCCATATTTTCAAAATGAGTGAACATGGGAAGCAAACAGGAAGGAATGATAATAACACAATTATACACCCAAAATACCCGCCATTTTATTAATGCTTTTTCCCTTGACTGTGAAGGCACGTGTTAATCGTGCCGAACCGCAACCGGTGGACGTACCCAGCACATGGCTAATAGTTACCAGGTTTATAAGGCCAAACATTTCAATTGTTCGTTTATTGAAAAGCTGGTAGTCCTTGTGCATTTGGAATGTTGCTCAAAATGTCGGAAATTAGTGTATAGCCATAAAAGCTATCCCTTTTAATGTTTTTAGACTTCAAAGAAAATATATCAAATCTTAAGTTGAGACAATACAGTCCTAGTCAACTTATCAATGTCTATCTGTCTGTCAAGGATATGTGCATTACATGGGCCGTAAGGCAACGAAGAAATATACGCCTAGTGTCACCATCCAAACTCTTTATATGAAAAGGAAATTTGACATGGGGAAGGTCACTATGGGATTTATTTAGTTTAATGTATTATTTTATTCCCATTCACTGTGTAAATGCATAAATAGAATGTGATACATGTAAAAAGTTACCAAACAATAAAATGTGTTTTCCTTGGGCCTCATTTTACTGCTACATCCGGTTGCACGACTACTGGTCCTAAACAAATATGGCCGACGTTGAACTTCCTTGTTTTGTGCCTCAATAATAAATTTGATAAAGAGAGGGTAAGATTTTAACATGGTAAGTTAAAATATCATGTGAAATTAGCTAATGTTTCATTTTACTGTTTCTTGAAACTAATACTTTCTTAAGCGCACGACTACTGGGCACTCGAGGGTACCTGTTATCAATGTAAGAAAATTGCAATTTTCCTTAAACAGCATTATCAAAATTTAACAAAAACTGGTTTTAACGATATAATAATATTCAGAACAATTTTATGAAACTGTTGCTTTAAAAAATAAACAAAACATTTGTGAAAAATAAATGAAATCTATTGCATAATGCACTTGATAAATAATTTAATGAAATCAGAGTTATTGCCCTTTGATTCAATATTTTGAAACATGATTACCGTCAAGCGAAAACCATTGTTTTTTCACTGGTCAACATGTTAGACGCTTCCTTGATACAATTATTATATATTATATCGGTTTAAGTCTTAAGTATTGATGTTGATTAGTGCTATGTATATACTGGATTTTCGTCGAAAATAAAAATATGTTTACAGGTATTTCACTTTCTTCGGGAATTACAGTGATGTAAAATGAAAGTCTTAAAATATTTCATCTGACATCCTAAATTTATGTGTGACATATATTGAACATACATTTTTTCAAAGTAACTTTTGGGGTTTCCCCCCTATATTTGAAATATGAGATCGATATAATATGAGTTGCATGTATATAAAACATCCGACCTATTGTTGGGCTACCTGTTGGTTTACTTTCTGTGGTGTTCACAAGTTTTACAATATGTACTATTCCTTGATTATGAACGTATCTTACAATGCTGTTTATATGTACAGAATAGCATCGAATCCTAAAAATAGCCGATAATGTTTACCATTGCCTAGCTATAGCGGTACATTTAGTAATAATTATGTCGCTCACCTTTTGTTCGCACGTAAAAAAAAAATATCAGAATTTTAACAATTGTATTTTGGCAACATTAACCTGGAATTATAATAAATTATGTTTTGCGAATATTAATTCATTTGCGAAATTAGAAAAATTCAACAGCCAAAGTTTTACTTTAATTCTACCTCTCGGGAAAAAATGCTTGATAAATAATTGAAAATATTTTTGAAAACCCGATGATCAATCAAATTATTCTATAGTATTTCGCTTATGACGTTTAATAAAAGATTCTGTAAAATTTTTAGGATCTAGACAATATCAACAATGAATATTTTCCCACAAGAAATCGTACTAATCAGGACACAGGTGCGAGTTCTGTTAACGAAAACAGTGATGACAGTGAATCAGACGACATTTCAACCGATTTAGAGGCCCGGGTACACATGCTTGTTGGAAATCAGATGTACGGCAATTTGTCTGATGACAGCGACAATGAGGGGGAAGGGACTGCCAACTTACCCCATGATCCTTGCACAGAAGATGTGAAATCAAGATCTTTAATTGAAATGGGATGCAGGTGTACGAAAAACTGTATTTCTACATTTAGTTTTTCAGACACCAGAAAACATGCCATTTGCTTATCCGAGATGACAAGAAATGAAAAAGTCTTTTATATTATGGCGAAGTTTTAATTAAAATCTAAATGAAAATAATATCAATACAAACAATGTGGAACCAAGCGCATTGTCAAACTGGAATGATGAAATACGATTTAACGGAGTTCAAGAATATATTTAAAGTGTAATTTAAAGTATCCATCAACTGTTCTATCGAGTGGTTGCAGTACAGCGTTAAATACACAGAACAGTGCCTTTGAAATATTAGAGAGGACTAACGCACGTCATGAAAAGTACGCAGGCGTGAAGCGTCGCAGTTCATGACCTTATGTATTTTCAAAAATCTACTTCCCTATCTATCTACGGCTGTTAGAATAAACGTACAACAATGTCTGTATCTATAAAGAAATGGTTATCATTACAATGTGTAGATATGCATGCATCAAAGGCAAAAACATAGGAAATGTAACGAGGCCCACAGGCCTTATCGGTCACCCGAGTACTAGTGAAAAAGCATCACTACTCCCACAGGCCTTATAAGTCACCCGAGTACTAGTGCAGAAGTATCACTACTCCCACAGGCCTTATCGGTCACCTGAGTACTAGTGCAGAAGTATCACTACTCCCACAGGCCTTATCGGTCACACGAGTACTAGTGCAGAAGTATCACTACTCCCACAGGCCTTATCGGTCACCCGAGTACTAGTGCAGAAGTATCACTACTCCCACAGGCCTTATCGGTCACCCGAGTACTAGTGTAGAAGTATCACTACTCCCACAGGCCTTATAGGTCACCCGAGTACTAGTGCAGAAGTATCACTACTCCCACAGGCCTTATCGGTCACACGAGTACTAGCACAGAAGTATCACTACTCCCACAGGCCTTATCGGTCACCCGAGTACTAGTGCAGAAGTATCACTACTCCAACAGGCCTTATCGGTCACCCGAGTACTAGTGCAGAAGTATCACTACTCCCACAGGCCTTATCGGTCACCCGAGTACTAGTGCAGAAGTATCATTACTCCCACAGGCCTTATCGGTCACCCGAGTACTAGTGCAGATGTATCACTACTCCCACAGGCCTTATCGGTCACCCGAGTACTAGTGCAAAAGTATCACTACTCCCAAGGGTTATGAAATCTGGAAAAAAAATCCTGTTCTAAATATCTAAGCTAAATTCTAATGTTAAGCAACCGTATAAAACAAGATGTGTTCTTAAAACTTCAATGTCTTCAAAAGTGCATACACTGATGAAAGGCTTTACATAATATACTAGGTGTATTAGCATTAAAACATTAAAAAATCAGTAAATGCACCCAGGGGTGCATGAGCCGAGTTGCAAGGGATACATTGTAAAGCCAGGAATGACGTGGTATATTTATAATTGTGAAGAACTAATTTCAGTTTTAAACTTTTCGAGTTACTGTCCAGAAACCATATTTGTCTGAAGTTTTCAATCTATATTCGGTCACTGTGACCTTGACCTTTGTTCTCCAAAATCAATAGGGGCCTTGCTTTGCTGGTATCCAACAATATATCAAAGTTTCATTTGATTCAAATTAAAATTGTTCGAGTTATCCTCCGGAAACCAAAATCCTTTTGGAATTTTAAATCTATTTTCAGTCACTGTGACCTTGACCTTTGACCTATTTTCTCCAAAGTCAATAGGGGTCTTCCTTACCTGGTACGTAACAATATCTTCAAGTATCATTTGATTCGGATTTAAACTTTCTGAGTTATCATCCGGAAACCAAATATTTCTGAAATTTTCATTTTATATTCGGTCACTGTGACCTTGATCTTTGACATTTTTTCTCCAAAATCAATAGGGGTCCTCTCTACCTGGTACCCAACAATATATCAAAGTTTCATTTGATTTGGATTTAAACTGTCGGAGTTATCATCCGGAAACCAAATTTTCATTCTATTTTCGGTCACTGTGACCTTGACCTTTGATCATTTTTCTCCAAAATCAATAGGGGTCTTCCTTACCTGGTACCCAACAATATATTAAAGTTTCATTTGATTTGAATTTAAACTGTCGGAGTTATCATCCGGAAACCAAATTTTCCTGAAATTTCATTCTATTTTCGGTCACTGTGACCTTGACCTTTGATCATTTTTCTCCAAAATCAATAGGGGTCTTCCTTACCTGGTACCCAACAATATATCAAAGTTTCATTTGATTTGAATTTAAACTGTCGGAGTTATCATCCGGAAACCAAATTTTCCTGAAATTTTCATTCTATTTTCGGTCACTGTGACCTTGACCTTTGATCATTTTTCTCCAAAATCAATAGGGGTCTTCCTTACCTGGTACCCAACAATATATCAAAGTTTCTTTTGATTTGAATTTAAACTGTTGGAGTTATCATCCGGAAACCAAATTTTCCTGAAATTTTCATTCTATTTTCGGTCACTGTGACCTTGACCTTTGATCATTTTTCTCCAAAATCAATAGGGGTCTTCCTTACCTGGTACCCAACAATATATCAAAGTTTCATTTGATTAGATTGTAAACTTTTCGAGTTTTCATCCGGAAACCAATTGTTGACGCCCGCCCGCCCACATCACCAAACCAATAGCCGAGTTCAACTTCGTTGCAACTCGGCTAAAAATATGACAAATTTGGACCCATCCTAATGTCAAAACCCTGGGTTGTAAAATTCACCATTTTTTGTATATCCCTTTCTGCTATTCCTAAGTATCCATTTAGATTTTATGCAGTATCAGCAAACTTATACTTAAATACTATATACTAAGTTTTATCCCACCCTAATACCAAAATCCCTACCCCTGGGATCATCAAATTTACAATTTTGGTAAAGGACGACCTGCTCTTTCTAAATATGCATTTAGTTTCAATAGCACTAAAGAAGATGTTATTTAAGTGTTTTTACACATAAACACTATATACCAAGTTTGGAGTCAGAACCCCTATTCTTGGGGTTATGAAATTTACAATTTTGGTGGAAGCTGAGGATTCTCATCATTACTATATACTCACTTTCTCTGCTAGATGCCCTGGGGTAAAGAAGAAGATTAAAAAAAAAAAAGAAATACATCAATTTTACAGTTTTTACCCCAAAATTAAGGTCCCTTAGGGTGGGAGGGGGGGGTCATGAAATTTATAATTTCCGGTCTCCTTCACCTACAAATGCTACATACCAAATTTGGTCAGGATTGGCCCAGTAGTTTCTAGGAAGACGTTGTTAACGGACGACAACCAATTACAGTAGGTAACCTGAGTTAACTCAGGTGACCTAAAAATGCACTCACGAATTCCCATACACAATTCCATACATGCGTTCTACGGCAAATACATGTATATTCTCCTTGTGCTGGTGAACATGTTATTACAACCAAAAGACGGAATGGATCAATTCTGTAGTTAAAGAACATATTAAAACAACATGCTCCCATTGAATTGCCAGTGGGGCCTACCTCACGCCTTTATCCAACGTAAACATTTATCTTTCTGTGATTTTGGTTTTGGAAATGGGATAAACCTTACTTCTAGTATCCTTTCTGGGTACAGTGTATCACTGTTGCATTTCCCCCTCGCGCAAATTTCCACCAATTAAAAAAAAACCCCAAAACTAGAAGTAATCAGGCTAAAACATCTGTACCTCAATACCCCCGACATCACAATTTTATCGGAGGTAATGGCGGACAATTCTTCCGCGGTTCTGATTGGCTGTGCGGAGATGATAACCAAACCTCCCATGACGACAGTGGAAGCGTGAATTATATAAACAACAATACACCCCGTTTGCAATTTAAAAGACAGTTAAAATTAAACAAATTAACCAAGTTTAAAGTGGTAAAACTAGTAAGCGTAAATATATCGTATATTTTATTTTAAAGAAATTCATGAACTCGTTCATCTATTTAATTGTATTACTGTGTCTCTACTTTATAATTAATGATTGGCTTAAACAGTAACAATAATAATTAAGTCATGAATTTTTCACAGACTTAGTGTTTGAATTACAAATTGCACGTGTCTTGTATTTAATTAAAACACGAATAACTGTAGAAGCAGCTAATGAAAAAAAAATGACGGCGCCCATATGGATCAAAAAATTTTCACTGAACGTACAGGCGCATGTGGAGATTGGCACTAGTCTTTTGCTGATTTCGTCATTTTGACTTATACATATATGTTACCTTTAGAGTCTTGCACGGTATATTTCATGTATATAAGGAATTGTTTTATAAAAGTATTAAGATTTTCCTGTAAAATCACAACACTATTGTAAAACAAAATTGTATAATACTATGATTGTCAATATTTGTAAAGAGTTCTTGCATTGATTGCACATTATCAACAAAGTAAGATGTGTATTCCGTGTTTCATTCAATCTCAAGGTCTTCGTTTCGCAGGTGAAAGGGGGGATCTTTTTTCTCCTTCTCTTTTCATGTTTGTAAACATCCTAATTATGGAAAAATAACACAAGTTACGACATTTCATATTATGAAGAAGAAAAAAAATCCTCGAAGTCGCCTTCATATACGCTTAAAGTGAAAATCAATTCAATTAATATCAATTTCTCATAAAAAATACATCGAACCGGAACGGGGAACGGATAGGGGGTTCGGGAAGAGTAGGGGTCGTGTGACTTCTGCAGCAGGTAGTGTTCTGAAAATAATTTGTATTAATTGTGAACGGCTAATTAAACTGGAAAATGGTACGTAATGTATCATGCCTGAGGATTTTAACATATTTTATTGAATTTTAAATTAATTGTAAGCCAGCACAAATTCTCTAACAAAGGCCCCCTATCACTGTTGTTAGTTTTATCAGATGAAGTGACACAATACGCTTCATTTATATTTGATATAGTACTATAAATTGCGACTCGGAAATGATGTTTAATATTGCTGTGCATTATGAAATATTCAAAGGAAATAAAGTAATACTAGCCAAAAATACAATTACACAATTGCTCATTATTACGATTTGAAATTTTAAACAGCGCCAGGTGCATTCCATCAAAAGAGACCAGTGAGATCGATGACAAGGGCCTCAGTCTATAGTGTTATCTAATTAAACTCACTATACATTAAAACGGGTAAACATTAGAACATTATTATCCAAAGAGATAACATATTCTGTTACAACTGTACAAATTTCGTCGAGAAAGAACCCCATTGTTCTGTATATTAACAATTAAAAGAAAATTATTCAAACGAATTTTCTATCAAACCCAGAATGTCTGCTATAATCTAGTGGCAGGAAATGAAATACGTTTATATTATTTGTTGAAAAGATATGTTACATTCTTATTTTATATATATTTATAAATATATTTGGAATTTTTGTTATTGCTAACATTACATAAATTTGTGCTTCTTTTCCAACACTAGTTGACTACATGTTCTTACCTTAAATGATAGCATTAATAAGGTATAATTATATTCATATTAATTATTATATGTTAGACATGATAGTGGACAACTCATTTCAACAAATATTACAAAGCTACAATTTCATCCTTTTCATAACGAGCTATCTTGAAGTTGACTTTGCAGTGACATATCTACAAGTACATGTACCTCCTCGTGCGTTAACCAGGGGTACTGTTTCAGTCACACTTGCAATTTCTTGAAACGAGGAGAATTACTTCAGTATGTAAAAATGCTCTTATTCCTGCTTTTGCAAAGTAATTCAACATTTTAATAGACCTTTCTGTCTACTGAGCTGTCTTTAGATGTTATATAATAAGGATTATTGAAATGAATATAAGATAATCTCTTTTAATTGAGTGACAACCTACTATATATACAAATTGATGGAATACAACTTTGTACAAGTTGACTAAAGAGATACCCATTAGTGGTATGAGCTACCAAATCATACCACTTCCTCTTCCTCTTTAAACCTCATTGAGTGGTAGCCATAAGCAGACAGCTTAGAAAATGAAGATCACGAACTGTGATCAATCTTATAACTCCTATAAGCAATACAAAATGAGACTTTGGGCAAACACGGACCCCTGGATACATCAAAGGGTAAATATGTGCCTAGGAGGAGTAAGCATGCCCTATTTATTGATTACACCCGCCGTGAACCCTATATCTTGATCAGGTAAACATAGTAATCTGTAGTCACAATCAGCATGGAACGAACGGCCTAACAATTGGTATGAAACACGTCAGATACCATTCGACCAATGATAAGTTGTATTCGTAAATAAGATCATAATGACGACCATAGTATTTGCGAAATCTAGAAATTCAAACGAAACTGTTGAACCCCTGTAACAGCAACTTATTTTTCAGTATCTTGCCTGGATTTAAACATTGATCATATACAGATGGTAAACATAGCAAATCAGTTGAGAGACATAAACACCATATACGAAAAGTGGAAGTCATCCCCTTTGTCATAAAGTTGAGTTGTAAGTTTGCCGTCAACATATATGTTGAATAAAAATATCCTAATATTAACTAAAGCAAATATGGAAGAAACTGCTGCTATCTTTTATTTCGAGTTCACTGGGATATATCGAATTTAATATGAAAGAAAATGAATATTATCAAATGTACAAGATTTTTTCTTCTAATGTAGAAGCTTTGAAAGAAATTCTTATTCATAAGAATATAAAAACAGGTCGCTAAATAAAGGAGCACAATCCGTGCCCATGATCATTTCAACAGATTGTTGGAAGACTTGATTACCAAAGAGCATGTAAACGGTGTCCATGAGAAACTACATCTTTTAATATCAACTTCAGAGTATTTAAAGTGATATTTTTTCTATATGTATTTTTTGAATGATTGATCACAAGATATGAATATTTCCGTGTTCCGTTTTGATTCAATGAGCAGCTGTCTGTTATATGATTTCACAAACTGTAGTCTTAATTAATCGTGAGGAATGGTCGTGCAAAAGTGGTGGACAGTTATACGTTTTGGTGTTGTTTATTTCGGAAAAATTTTGTGATTATTTTGTAATTTCAAATTTAGTAAAAGGTCTTTGGAAATGCATGATGTACAATTCATGGGCATTTCAACAGACTGTTGGAAGTCCTGATCACCATAGACTACGCAGATGTTATCTATGAGGAACTCCAACATCTTTTTAATGTCATATTTAGAGTACTTGTGCGTAGATTCAGAGTGGTGTTTAAAAGTCATTTTTGGAGTGACTGATAACTAGGTATGATATTTTTGTTGAAGGAGCAACTGCCTATGATGTTAAAACGTCTAATATATATATTTATTAATGTTTGATAATGTGTACATAAAATTTTTAAAAATGTTTATATGCAGTGGGTCAGGGGGAGGGGGGCATGTGAAGGTAAAGTATTAGCCAAAATACTCAGCCATTTTGGGTGTCAAATCTGAAAGAAGGGGGAAGGTTACAGACGCCTCTCTAATTCCGTCACTGTTACATGTACATGTCAGATTAAAAATTATCAACAACAATATATGTACATGTCAGATTAAAAATTATCAACAACAATATATGTACATGCATGCAATGTATTCATCAGATCCATATTAGTTTGATATAATCTCTTTATTTCAATAGCTTTATTAAAAAAAATCAAATGGCTTGATTAAAATTAGCTAACTTTGAAAATATATATTTTTTTCCTTTGCGCGTAAATAGCCATCGATACATATACATGCTTTTTTTTTTTTTAATGTAGATGGAATTTTTATTCAAATATTAAAGAAATAAAGAGGTATGTACAAAACATTTCATAGCTATTTTCAGTGGATAATGGTAAATGGTTCCTAATAAATCAGTTACAAATGATACTGCTACATGTATCACGCCCATTTACGTTTTCACAAATCGCATATTTTCTTTTCACTAGATTTTGTGTAAATGATCACTGATATACATTCCCAGCTGCAGCTCTCTGAAACAAGAGGCCCACAGGCCTTATCGGTCACCTGAGTGCTAGTGAAAAATTATCAGTACTCCCAAGGGCTATGAAATCTAGAAAAAAAATCCTGTTCTGAATATCTAAGCTAAATTTTAACATTCAGCAGAAGTATAAAACAAGATGTGTTCTTACAACTTCAATGCCCTCATAAGTGCATATACTGATGAAAGGCTTTACATAATATAATAGGTGTATTAACATTAAAAAAATATGACTAATTTGGACCCATCTTAGAGTCAAAACCATGGGTTGCGAAATTCACCATTTTTTGTACCTCTTTTTCTGCTATTCCTTAGTATGCAGTTAGATTTTATACAGTATCAGCAAACTTACACAGAAACACTGTATAGAAAGTTTGGACCCACCCTAGGGTCAGAACCTCAACCCTGGGAATCATGAAATTTACAATTGTGGTAGAGGCCTTCCTGCTCTACATCACCATGCATTTAATTTTTCTTACACATGTGCGGTTCTTGAGAAGATTTTTGAAAATTGGTCAGTTTTTGCCCCGTTCCCAAGGCCCCAGGAGTCCTGAAATTGACAATTTATGCCCCCTTGTCCCAAAGAAGATTCAGACCATATATGAAGAAAAAAAATTGGACGAGTAGTTATCAAGAAATTAAAAATGTTCAATTGTTAACGAACGACGCACGTCGAACGACGACAACGAATTGCAATAGGTCACCTGAGTATTGGGACGGATCAGAAAGCCTTATAAAACCCCTCGGTTTACGGCGCACAAAATACTGTAAACGTATTATATTTGGCGTGTACGATATTTGGCGGAAATCGTTTTTTCAACAAGTTAGCGTAGATTTGATTTAGCGCATTCCTGAATAACTTTAAACATCTAGATTTACGGATGGCATTTAGCGATGTACTTGATTTAGCGGAAGCTGCGTTCCGCCAAAGGCGCTAAATAGAATACACAGCCAAATGTAATACATTTACAGTATGCGCACAGTTGAGGCCTTACATGTGTATCGTTATATTCTTGCATCGCCGTCTCATAAATTCAATATCGAAATTCCTATTAATTATTGAATTCGTCTGATAGATAAAAACCAAAACTGGCTGTAATAACATGTCCATGACTCATTTCAGTGAATAACAGACACAAGCAACGTTTACCAATTTATTCAAATAACAGCAATGACACATTCGGGATACTGAAATGGACAATATCGGCCGCATGTGAAAATTTTGTGGGGTAACTGGGGAGTCGCCCAGTGAGCCAGTTTAACTTAACTTGTAAGGGGTACACTGGGGGGCCCGAGTAAAACATTCAGTGCCCAGATCTGAACGGACGCGAGCGTTCTAAGGAGGTAAGCGAGACCCGCCCTTATCACCCTGTCTCCTGCAGTGCTACCTGGTATGTACATCATCATGTTGGACATAAGCCCCTAACATGCATCAGACTGTAGCATCTCCTCACTGAAGTTAGGTGGATGTGGCCCCAACCGTCCCTGGTGGTAGCCCCACTATTAGTTTACTTGTTTTAACTTGTACGATTTTTAGTACTGTAAATTGCCCCCTGCTTTAGAAGCAGGTGGGGGAAACAACCAGGTTCTGGAGCAGAATCAGTCATCACATACTATTACCGACTCCCCAGTTCGGCCACAGACATTGGAACAATGTCCCCCCACAAAAAACTTGTAGGATTAAAAAAAAAAAAAAAAAAACAAATACAAAAAAACTGAGTGAAACTCAAAATACAACGACGAGTTACATGGATAAGAATAAGTATTGACTAAACCACAGTACTTGAACCTAGAGTTGCACAACAAGTACAGTAAACACACAAAATGTTAAATTACTTGTGCGGCGGGTAAGAAACACCTTAACGTTTGAAAAAAGAAATTATTCCAAGGCCGCTTCAATATTGCTAAGAAATAATTGATTTCCCAGGACCGGCAGATGAGTGCCATCTGTTCGGAACAACTCAATCTCAGTAGTGTTGAAGACATGGTCGTGTCCAATGTACAAACCTCCTGGTAAGCTATGATGAATGTTTTTTGGACCAGCATCAAGAGGGGCAAAATGCCAATATCTTCTAGGTACCGAAAACGAGTCATAGGAGTGCCATCCACATGAAACGAACAATATATTAGCATATGGGGGGGGGGGGGGGGGGGGGGGGGGCTGTAAATATGCCTTAATCGGTAGTGTTGGACAGAAATTGGTGTCCGGAAGTTTGATAATTTGATAAACTAGGGGTTTGCCGGTTTGGTTGGTCTTGCACCTATGTAAAAATACTGACACTTGACAGCTGGTTTTGAGAAACTGTGAAATCAGCAATGACAAAACTTCATTGACTCTGAGCAAACCGTAAAATGCCAATGAAAAGGCTGCTGAAAAAGAAGAAGACATGATTCAAAAAGGCGAGCGACATACTGATGTTAAAGCATTGATGATTTTAACAAATAATTGGTACGATATAGGAAGTCTGATATATTTGTTGACGCCTACAGACCGCTTGACACCTTCTATGAGTTATGAGAGAAATTTGATTGGTTGTTTATGTACATCAACCAGAATTCGCTGTGAATTTTCCCCCAAGATATAGCAGGGTTGGAGGCCTTACGGAGTCGGAATTGCTCGTCATACTTTTACCAATTGAGTGAACGATTAGCTGCAAGCCTAATATATTTTGCATGTACTTAAGCATTTCTTGGGCCGTTTGACTATGTTGAAGTACGATGCTCATGTAAATCATGAAGGCTGATGTCCACTGTTCTCATTCTCTTTAGAGAAGTCGAGAGACATAGCCTTCATAGACTTCTCTTCGCAAGCATTCATGTTTGGATTCTGGAAAACGTGTAAATGCCGGAGTCGGTTTATGCTTCGACCGACGTTTCGACTCAGATGTGCCAGGATTTACGCAGTAGACAAATTGTTTTCAAATATTTAACAGCAATGCACAAAACCGTCACAAGGAAATCAAAACTTACTTGCTTTTAATCCATTTTCAACATGCCCCTGCCCAATCGGAACTGGCAATGCATCAAATTCACTCATGGATGCCATCATATTACATCCGAGATCTATGTCGAGTGCGCGAGACATTGGAGGAGTTCCGATTGGCCCCTGCCCCGGGTTTAAATCACAATTCTGATTACGTAAACCTGCTTTTCTCTTAACTGGTCCCCTATTGTGACAGCTCCCAAGACCAGTTAACGTAAACCCGGGACATGGGACATGTTGAAAATGGATTAAAAGCAAGTTTTGATTTCCTTGTGACAGTTTTGTGCATTACTGTAAAATGTTTGAAAACAAGTTGTCTATTGCGTAAATCCAGGCACATCTGAGTCGAAACGTCGGTCAAAGCATAAACCGTCACAGACTTCGGCATTTAAACGTTTTCCGGAATCAAAATATGAATGCTTGCGAAGAGAAGTCGATGAAGGATATGCCTTTCGACTTATCTAAAGTGAATACACTGTTCTATGCTCAAAAAGGAGTTTAACAGTTGGCGCTTGACTAAGCATAGCTTGTTATTGACAAGTTATAAATCCACGTGGGACTCAAATTACTCCAATTCCGTAGCCGATTTATGTAGGACAGACAGATCAATACCCACCCACCCCTCCCATATTTTTTGCTTGAGTTTAAGCGGGACATGACTGTCGATATCATCGCATGTAGATGTAATTTGACAAGGTAAGGGTAAATAGGTCGCTTGGTCCAACAAAAAATTGCAAGACTCACCCGGGTTATCCGGTGTGTTATCGAGGGACCTCCTCAGTGGGCTGTGGCTGCCCCTCTGCCGGGGCTTGTCGATCCGTCCAGGTGTGGCCGTGTGATTTGGACTTCGTTCCCGGAGTTGAGCTGTTGTCCGACGGTTACGTTTTATCCCGACCCTCCCCCCTGGCCGGGGATCTCTGGGTCGCCGCTCATTTTTAGGTGGCATTCCTAATGCAGGAAAAATTGTCAAGAAGCTTTGTGTAGGGAATAAATCCAAATAGGGGGAAAAAACTTCGGCCACGTACTTGGTTTCCGCCCCAAATACAGGAATCACGCTCTGACGTTGCAGCACTGCTTCGGTTGGAAAAAATATAATGAATGGGTTTGATTACAGGGAGTACAGAGTGTGACGTAGTGCATACAAATTAACTTGCTAGATGATCTAGCCGCTAAAGTCAGGGAGACCCGACCTACAGGGTGTATCAAAATTAATACGGACTATTTGATATAAACTCAAATAATCTCGAATATATTCTCCTATTACACGTTGATTGATTGAATATTGTTTAACGTCCCTCTAGAGAATATTTCACTCATGTGGAGACGTCACCATTGCCGGTGAAGGGCTGCAAAAAATTTAAGCCTGTGCTCGGCGCTTATGGCCTTTGAGCAGGGAGGGATCTTTATCGTGCCACACCTGCTGTGACACGGGACCTCGGTTTTTGCGGTCTCATCCGAAGGACCGCCCCCTTTAATCGCCTTTTACGACAAGCAAGGGTTACTGAGGACCCACAGGGGCTAAGCCCGTTTTGGACCCGAACTCTGTGATACCATACATATAAAAAGGGGTCTAACTCTGACACAGATAAAAAACTAACCACTCGCTTCAAATGCCTAAAAAATCTTAAACTAGGTAAGCTATGCGTAATTTGTCGTTTTCCTTGCATAGATAAATCTCTTGTCAACAGTTGATGCTGCTGAGGAAAAATAAGTCGTGTAACGTCTACACGAAGAACATTATTAAAATATGAGGAAGTAAGTAGCGTATATAATTGCTGTGAAATTTTAATTGACAGGTCCGAAATCTTCCATACTAGTCTGAATTTCGCTGCTGTCATAGGCGAGAAACGACTCCGTGACCTGAACCGGTAAATGTCCTAGTAAAAATAAACAAGTGAAATCGAGAGAACGATGACGTATATCTTTGTTATTTTAAGAACCAGTGACTTGAAATTTGGCATGCAAGTAGTTAAAACATTAATCTATGCAAGGAAAACGACAAATTACGCATAGCTTACCTAGTTTAAGATTTTTAAGGCATTTGAAGCGAGTGGTTAGTTTTTTATCTGTGTCAGAGTTAGACCCCTTTTTATATTTATGGTATCACAGAGTTCGGGCCCAAAACGGGCTTAGCCCCTGTGTGAAGACCTATTCTAACCCGGATTCCCACGTGACTCCTATTATATGTATGACCAAACATACCTTCAAATATCTATTAAAGCCCCATATGACCAAAACCCACAGCTTTTAATGGTTTCGATTGAATCAGAATAACGTGTTCATTAGTCTTCTAGTAAAGTGCAAATTCTATCAGATAGCGGGTCAACTCTCGTACACGTACATTTAATTTGCTTTTCGGCTTCAAGAAAAATAGCATATCGTTAAAATGATTACTGATCAGTTTTCTGATAACATCTAACTCTTTCAAATAAAGCAAAGTAAATACATTTTGATTAAAGTCAACTATACCGTTAATATAAATCTTCTATTGACCAATAAATCCTTCATGTTATTTAACTTATGAAGGCAGTAAATCCAATGATGCAGATAACATCACAGTCACCTGCATATTTAAAGTTCTTTAACAGTGTGTAATTCTGTATTGTTTTGCCTCAATAACACAGTTCCTATATAATTCCTTACGAAAAAAGCCCAACATTTCGACTGTCCTGGCGAATGTTGGACCGGGAACTGTCAAAATTTACTGTTTAAAAAAGACTGTTGGCCGATGACGTCATATGTCGCTAACTCGAGTTATCTTTTCCTGTCGTTTGGATAAAACAAATAGTGGATGCACATTTGCGGCAGCAACGGAAAATGAAATTCAATTAATTCTCCAAAGTAGGGACAGCAATACATGTAACATAAACAATTATTTTCTCATCTTTTTCTAGAATCAATTGTATAAAATTAAGATTACTTATTTTTATTTTATTCTTGTAATTTGCTGTTAAATGCAAGTCACGTAATTCTCGGTCTGCTGCTTTGTTACATAAAGGCGAGGTTCACTGATGATGAAATACAAAACATAATATTTACATTTGCCAATGCACTTCCTTATATGACAGTACTATTGAAATTGATGTTCAATTTCGTGTAACATGAATTTGGTCATGTGATCAGTTTGTTCTTGCGTATGAATACAATCACCGCTTCAAAATTCAGTTCCTGTATTTTCACCTGGCTTCTTGCTTATGCAATGCAGTGGGGGATTTAGACACACACACACCCCCATCTCGCCAAAAATTTAAATAATAGAAATAGTGTGAGTAAAATTCCAGATGGGCACCCAAAATGGCTAAACATTTTGGCTAATACTTTGCTTTCACATACACCCTTTCGTAAACCCTGGATCCGCCACTGCAATGCCATCATAACAGAAATAAACGCACCAGGATATTTATAGTTTATTTTGTAAACAAACAAGAATGTCATCAATTTATAAAAGAGAAACATTAAACATATATCGTTCTGTTGTTTCATTTTATACAGTTTTAAATACCGTCTGCAACTTCTGCATGGCGAATTTATAAAATAAAGTTCTATGATATTGGAAGCGAAAACATGTAGGCAGAGTTATAAGCCTACATGTATTTACTTCATGATGATAAGTTAACCTGTTGTTTCCTGGCAACTTCCATCACGGCTATGACTCGGCATGATCATAAGCGAGGCTGGTTTCGAGGCTCGAAAAATTTACATGTTCATGTCAGGGTACCGGTGCGAGTCTTCATTAAAATCCTACAACAGAAATCTCTCAAATGAACAAAAACTCCGTCAGTTCGTTTTTATTTTATTTTACACACACTGAAGGTAAATAAAAGACGCAACCTACCTGTACTTGGTCTAAATCTGTCCTACTGTCTTGAATCGTCTCCTGCATGGCTACAACCACGAGTCCTAACGATGAACATACCGTTGTTTCTTTCCAAAAACCTGACTAAGAGCTTAACGTTAACTTGACCCATCATATCCACCATCAATTCTCTCAGATCCTTTGAATTTCTGTCGTAATCTGTGATCAACAACTGCGTTTTCAACTTAGTAAGCTAGACCGACGCCAGTTTCTCCATCTCTGATCGCGACCAAATCATACCACGGATGTAGTTTACTCCGCTCTTCTTGTCGTCATTTCAGTTAACTTTACGCTCTAAATTACCTTTATTTTTACACATGTTTCGTCTTTTTTTTTTAACATATTCAATTAAATTTCTATATCTTATATTCTCTTTGATATTGTTCCTTATTTTTTATTCGATAAAACTCTTACGAACTATATTTTGTGTTCTACGATCGTTATTTTGGTCATCTGCTACATAATCATGGAAGCTCGGTAAGAACACAAATCAAAATAGAAAATATAAATATAAGAAATAAAATATCATTTTTGAATGTTATTGGGATATGACATGAAGTTGGTACGTGATCAAATCTACTATAACGCCCTTCGGGCGTTATAAGATTTGATCACGTGACCAACTTCATGTCATATCCCAACAACATTAAATCAAAGTACTGAAAAGCGCCAAGCTGTCTTCATGAATTCTGTATGTAATGTTAATGAGCAGGAACAACATTAAAAAAGGTTTATACATTATTCTTTATTTTCGCATAACTAAGTAGTACATTTTCTGTAAGAAAATAACAAATATGGATTGGAAGGAATGTCCTGAAACTTTTCAACACATTGAAATATAAATTTTATATGTTGTTAAAACAATGGTCACTATGATAATTTTGATCCCACACTAAACTAAAACCCTGTCCTTGGATCATGAAATTTACAATTTTGGTAAAGGCCACCTGTTCTTATTAAATATTTATAATCAGAATTTAGTATCAATAGCATTACCACCGCTGCGGTAGTCCTGAGGTAAAGTGTTCGCTCTGTATGCGGTCGGTCGGGGTTCGAATCCCGGCCGCGACAGACCTAGTTCGTTAAACAGGTAGTGACAGTTCCATCACCAAACTCTCGGCATCAGGTGTGAATGTCACGGGTCCTCGGAGATGGCCTATAAAACGGATGTCCCGTGTCACAGTAGGTGTGGCACGCTAAAGAGCCCTCACTGCTCAATGGCCGTAAGCGCCGAGCATAGGCCTAAATTTGAAGCCCTTCACCGGTCTTGGTGACGTCTCCATATGAATTAAAAATTATTGAGAAGAACGTTAAACAAGATACAATCAATCAATAGCATTTAAGGCTATGTTATTCAAATATTTGACAAATAAACACTTTATACCCTGTTTAGCTCCCACCCATCTTCCCTAGGCAAGGGTTTCTGATCCTCTCTGCTCCGGTCCCTGGATCATTAAATGCTCTACATGACTATGCATTTTTTCTCTTACAGATGTGATGTTATAGAGGAGAACATTTTTGGTAGAAAATGTGAAAACAGTTGTAATGGTAGTTTTCGGTATAAAGTGTTCAATTGTTATTACGCAACTAACTTACTGTTGTGTTCCAGTTAAATAGTGTATGAAATATTTTTAGAATACAACTGAAATGAAACAAATCAATAGTTTGATACATATATGTAAGTTACTTATAATAGAAAGGAACAAACAAACTGGACAAAAAAGAAAATTACACATAACCACATACACTAACAAATGCCACATGTCAAAAACACCAATAATGCAGGATTATGAAACGCTTTACATCCATTTCATTACCTTACCAGAAATAATTTAAATACATACATAAACATGCATCTGTATGACTTGTACTACAGAATCCAGTGCATAATTATCTGTAAATAGCAATCAAACCATGAAAGTGGAATTATTTTTTGTAATCAATAATGAAGTTATTTTCAATTCATCAGGTTGGAGAGAATCTGAATCCAAGTAAGTCCGATAAATACATGTATAACTGCTCATTTTTAACATGAAAGTTAGTGCAAGAGGATATACTAATTCAAATATGATGATGAATTAGACTAACATATAAGCATGGATTTGATTGTTTATTATAAGTAAATCTAAAAAAAAAAAAAAAACACCAAAAAAAACCCCCCCAAGAGTTTGTACACAGGTACATTAAACGCCGTACTCATCAACTTGTGTGTATTACACTTCTTGTGTAAAAGCTCATATTCATATTGCAAAGGAGACTCATCCGTTTGTCTGAATGAGACATAATACACATTGCTATTGTTTTAATTTTATAAAACAGTTCTTTATATGAAAATGCTAATAACCTTAGCAAGAAACCATAAGATTCGAAGCTTGTGTAGGAGTTCTAATATGAAGGAAAAAAAACCCGTAACAGAAGTGACTCGCAATAAATATGCAAGATTTACAACATGTAAATGTAGCTAAATGAGAATCCCAAACTAGGCACTGAAAAGTTACAAAAGTAATTTTCAAATAGTAATGTTCAAACCGCTGTTAGAAATAATGAAAAGGACTAAATGCATCTTTTTTATATGAAAAGATCGTTCAGCGAAAACAAAATGTGGGGACAGGGAACAACGACAGTACATCCACGCTCCTCCCCCTTCTTCATCATTTGTACGTTCGGAAATACATGTAGCATATGCATGTCATTGTCAATTGTTTGTTTGAAGTACAAAGAAATTGAAAACACGATTACTTTTCGTTTTATGTAGCGTGCTGTGGACCTCAAACCATTTCACATTCATGTTGGACACAATGGCAATGTTTATCTAAAACTTGTTCTAAACATATGTATTTCAGTATACAGCCCTCGTAAAATTCCACGCGGTGTTTTGAATACTTGAAACCGGGGTATTGTCTTCCATAATATAATATAATGTTGTACCTTTTATCTTTTCCATGCCCCAAGACTATCATTTTTAGTCTCATTTTTGAAACTAAATCACGAAATCAAAATTAATTGTGTTGATGATGATTCTGAAGAATATCTTGGTCGTTTAGAAATAATAAAGTAAGCTTAAGTTACACCGTTGCATCCTCTAAATTTCTGCATGACCGACTTACATATATGATCGGGGAAGGTGTAAGCAGTTACGCAATATCATCCTTCTGAGACACCGATCTCTGTCCTTCGCTGTCAAAGCATAATCGTGCACAACTTCTTTCTCGTTCACAATGGACGCGGATCAGGTAATTATGTTCCCCAAACAAAGTTTGGGAACATATTGTTTTTACTCTGTTTCTTATTATTATTATTATTATTCTTTTTCTCCGGTACTTTTTTGTCCGGTAGTGTTCTCAGAAACTACAAAAGGGATCAATATGAAACTTTCCAGGATGATAGTATAGCGTTTGTAGATGTGCATAGTGATAGTCATTTTGTCTGCACGTGCATGCACGCGCGCGCACGTGCATTGCAATTTTGGTACAAAAAATGGAAAATCAGAATATTGAAGGAAGCGATATAAAACCTAAATAGGATGATAGTATATCATTTGTACATATGAAAAATAATATTTATTTTGTCAGCACGCACACGCATGCGCGTGCACGCGCATTACAAAATTTGTACACTAACTTTGGAATCAGTCTAACTTTTTTGTTGTTCATTGAAATGGCTTGAAATTCATATCATAGGTAGATATTGAGACCCTTAACTGATTTGCATGGTCAAAATTACCAATTTGCACGCGTATGCACGTGCGCTTCATTTTGATTGGATAATACTAAAACGTTTGTAACTATCTTATCTATGAAGCGAATGAGATGATATTCACAGCATACGTAGACAATATGTGTATCTATATATTGGTGTCGCAAAAAAATGCCAACGCACACGCGCATGCGCGTGCAACGTTTTTTAAATGTTCAATTTTTAAAGGACGATAACGTTTTTGTTTTTCGTCAAATTCTATTGATATTAATGGTTTAGATGTGTCTTGGTACTCCTTACAAATTGCTGTGGTTAGAATTACTGCTCAGCACGTGCATGCACGTGTGCTGAATTCTGATTGGACGATTTTAAAATCGCTATAACTTCCTTATATTTGGTGGAAACGTTATGAAATTCACACTGTGGGTATATGATACACATGCCTGTTGAACGACATCAAGAAAAATTTGGATTCATACACGCGTGCGCGTGTATGCGCGTGCAACGCTTTCTTTCATTTTTTGGTACTGAAATGACCATATTGAACTTACTACATGTAATTAAAGGCTAAAATAAAATGATTTTTTGCTATAGATTCACAAGTACATCACTTTTTAATTGGGGGAGGTTTGGGGAACATCTGTAACGGTCCCCGTTACAATTAGAACTAGTTGTTTACTGTGTTGCACACATTTTTGCTGCGTCGGACAAAAATTTTACTGAGTCGGAACAGCAGCCAAAACACAAGTGGAAAACCCTCCTGACTCGTGTATAGCTTAATGACGTGGCTTCTAATTATAGATTGCACCATGCAAATTGATTTTCCTGGACTCTAAGCGCCATGCGAAGGTAACAATGCAAAGGCACCCTAGCTAAAACGGTTTCATATACATATTCTTATTCAATTTTAGATTTTGAATCACTTTAATTATTACAGACGCAGATTCAAATGGTAATTTTAACTGAAGAATGACCTGCATCTGTGTCTCACTTTCCCCAAGAATGAGGACAAAAATATTACCCTTTTTATACATATTTTATTCACTGTTCAACTAACTGTATTTCCGGGGGAAAATGCAACTGCAGATATGAATGTTATCCCCGTGCTAGATCGGTTGCAAAATTACGTCTACTTTAAACACGACTTGTTGACTACAGCGATGCATAAATTCGCCTATAGGTGGCGATAAACCGGAAACATGATGACGAAAGCAAAATCCAACTGGCGGCAATAAGCGCTTAAGCTACGCTTAGCGCTTAAAAATGATATCTTATTTCTTAATTAGATGAAGAGCAGAGAAGAAACACGAAAAATGTAATTATTGATAAAGCTATTGGGTATGTTTTCTTTTAAAATAATGGATACTGTGATAAATGTATGTAATCACGTGCACACTGTCCTGTTAACAGCTGTTGTCCTCAAACCAGTATAATGTTAAAACGCGAAATATTTCAGTATCAACTTAGCCTTGGTATTTCAAGAGTAAAAACATTTGCAATAAGAAAAACTATTTTATACCATTGTTTAACAATATAATAAATATATATTGACTATTTAAGTGGCAGCGATGTTAATTCTTTTCTTTCAACCATGCAACCAAATGTAAACACCTAGTATAACGTCAATTTTGAAAAAAAGAAGTAGATTACCAAACTATTTGAATTATTCGTGCTAAACAGCATCATAATTTGATTAACAATGACAACTAAATTCCTGAATTTCATCCAGTTTACATTCAGTCATATTGAACACACTTAGTTTGAGATTCATAATTATTATAGGATTAAACATTCTTTTTGAAAAATGTCTCAATGTGTAAACTCTGGACATTTTACGTCACCTTTCGTTTACATATTTATCCAGATCGTTTGCTATGATTTAAGTATTTGTTGTTTTATTTATCAGAAATAATACCCATACCTTCTTACAGAAGTCACCACGTGTGCCATTTGTAAACTTTGTTTTAACTTCCTGTGACCCGTATCATTTTTTCAAATCGATTTTGATTGGTCGATGGGAATCAATAAAATTCAATAATCGTTAAAATCGATTCACTGATCTGTTGTATATTAAAGTATAAACAGACAGCTTTCTATCACTCATCGTGCAGCTAAACACTCCCTATTGTACAGGTACTGGTTCAGCACCTCTTCTTGATACTCTGCTACTTTCACTTTTGGAAAGATTTTTAGGTAATTGATTCTTTATCCCATTCGTATTTTTGACGCATTTCACAGGAGTTATTTTCCTTTTTCTGAATTCATTTTTTTGCTTTTAAAAACAACTTAAGGGGGTACTCTACATCATCATAATGGCTGACTTCCTTTTAAAACAAGGATGAAAATATAAAAATCAGCAATATTTGTCTATTCATTTAAAACACCATCGACTAGCTGAATAGCTCAGTAGGTTAGCACGTCGACTGCTGAGCTGCAAGTTCGAGTCCAGCAGGGCTTTTATTTTATTTTTCCAGATCGCTATCTACCAAAACTGCATTTTTTGACCAAATAAAGTAAATTTGAAAGTTTTTCAATTTCAAAATATTGTTGTACATATCCTCCACTTTTCATCCATATCAAATTTCTCTGGTGTAGCATACCTCCTTAATAATATTCATTTTCTTTTGTTAAAATGCATTAATTAATCAAAATTACATCCTGAATTTTGTAGTCAACATAAACAAATTTACAGAAGTCATTTGATTAACAGGTAATAAATTAAGTGTTGATCTCTGGAGTTACTAAACTCTGTGGTTTATATGACTTGTAAAATATTCATTATTTGATCATCTTTGACAATTTTCTAGCAATTGATTTGCCATCATTTAATTGTTGATGATCAGTCCATTGCTGGCATTTTCACCACCCCTTCATTGTTTTGCCATCATGCTTATTTTTCAAGTTGGACTCGTATATTTCATAAAGAAATCATTTCAACCATTTCTCGATTGCTGCTTCTCCTTGTCATCACACATCCAGAGGTCGAACTTTGATAAAATATTTTGTATTGGAGGAATGCACGATTACTGCCCACGCTACTAATCATGGCCGTCATAATTTTAGCTGGGCAGTTGCGTATTTGTTTCCTTACTTTATTACACTATAAATATATACACTGGCTGCGCTCGCCCAAATGGTAGCAACGGTTTATATACATGTGTTATCAGCTTTAACACTACAATGGGCATCGTGAAACTCCAGCTATAGGGAATGGTGAGTACAAATATATAGTAATTATTCTTTTAACTGAGTAAATAGAAAGTAATACCTTTTGTCTCCATTAATAGCATGATGTAAATTACTTAAATTAGCATGGGGAATGGAATCAATATGATTTAATACATTGGAAGAATTTTTTATTACAAAGTATCGCTAGATACACTGTTCCTGCGGGGTCTTTATTGAACAGTAAAAGCTACAAAATCTAATGCAGAACACAGGTATTTGCTGCATTGTTAAAAGACTTAAAAGATAGGGTTAATGTTATCCAATTCAATGACCATTGTTGTTTTATGAAAAAGAATCGCTTTACAAGATACAGTTTGAATAATAGATTCTACATGTATAATGAAAATCCGAAATGCGTTCAAGATTTGAAATACCCGAGGCCCATCAGACGCTTACCTCCGCGACTTTTAACCCAAAGGTAATGAACTTACCATAATTATGACGTCACAATCATCTACTTGAAAGAAAACTTGGGTGCTTTTATTGATTTTCAGAGACGCTGGCAGATGACTAGACTTACTTAGGAGTTATGAGATTGATCACTGTTCGTAATCTTCACCTTTCATACACAAATCAATTCACTAAAACGCAATTTTGTTCCAATTGTTCAATCGAGTTTAATACCAGATGTGGTAGCCTAACGGTAGGGGGCGCTTCCTTCGCAGATGGAAAGCCCAATTTCGATTCCCGATCTCTACGCCACATCAAACCAAAACCTTTAATATAAGTAGTGACTTTCTTCAGCAAACATGCAGCATTAAAAGTAAAAGTGACGGGTCTTAAGGGGGTACCGTGCCACGGTAAGCGTTGACACAAATAAATATCCCTCATTGATACGACCGTAGGCTACGTGCATACATATCGGTCAAAAGTGGCATTTCACCAAAAGCTGTTGAGTGATGGGACGTAAAACAACAAAAACTAAAAAAAAAAAAACCCCATGAATACGGGTACAATGTTTGACTAGTGTATGAAGTGACCACTGACTCAGAATTTCTTAGTTTTCTTGGACAAGGTACTCTATAAGCTGAAGCGTATATTTCAGTAGTGATCAAGGAATACATTTGGTGAATTGGATACCACAGCTGACAATTGTGATTTTGTTCGTAACAATGCTTACTATTTCCTGCTTAATATTTGATGAATAACAGAATTGAGAAAGATAGATTCAGTTACCAGCAGTGCTCCAAATCCAACAGCAGAGACATATACACTCATCAAATACAAACAAAAAAAGAAAGAAATCCTTTAATGTTTCGCAACATTCAACTTCATCTACCGATATAAAAAAAAAAATATGAAAGAATGTCTATTTCAAATTGGCTTTCATATCAACTTGAACATTATCTCTGCAAAGTTATTTGTCTACTAATGTAACATTCCAAAGTTTGGATTAGATTTTAACAAAGATCCACAATTTGTTCACAAGTAAAAGGGGGGAAACTTATTGAGGTGTCAGGTCTATCCAATTGATGGATGTATTGCAATATTATGTTATGTTCTATATCGATATTCTTCATAGAAATTCCCGTATGTATAAATAAAAACGTATCGACAGGAGTTTCCTGATTAATTGAAACTACTGAATTAGAATAAAAATCACATGGGATTTCGTACTTAATTGAAACATTGCAATGTAATTATAATGTATTTCTGTGCAAATAAATACAATTCTCTATCAATAATTAAATATCTTATTTGATCTGGTATCAAGCTAAACGATTTAGAATACACCGCACATTAATGTGGTCTGGACATATAGTCACCCACGAGTAAAATGTCTGTGAATCTTCCATATAACATTGAGTGTTTTCTGCATGTTCGATAGGACACAGTTGTTACTATTAAATCGTTCACTAGTTACTGTATATTCTTGGCTAAACTGGATGTGATGAGATTTGTCAGACTCGCCGAAAAGAACAGGTAATGAGAACTTTAAATTATTTTGTTAAAGGAAAGGAATCGTTTGCGTATTCTAGATCTAATATCTAAATCTAAAGCTTGTTACATTGTTTACGATAACGTTTAGATCTGACTTAAAATTTTGCTCAAACAAAAACGAAAATAGTGAAAGCTACACGAATTTAAAACATTGTATCTGTATTTTCAATTAGGATAACATCATTTCAAACTAAAGTAAGCTAGCTTAGCTATAGCTATAGTATACTATTCTCCATCATCTTCATTAGCTTGAATGTTCCAAACTATGATGTTCCATATTCGGAAAGAAGTCAGTACGGATTAGAATGCGTCCTCGTCATTGTTGGTAACCAATGTATAAGATATTTTTTCTGTTCTCCGTAATCATATATGTTTACCTATAATCATTTACAATACAATGTAGGTACGTGAGTAATTATACGCATCATCCCCTTTCCCTTGTGGGGAGACGGATAAAAATAAAATAGGCTGCTGACATTTTCATTCCGTCTGAATTGACAAGATGATTACTGCATTATCACGGTATCTTGCTGTTTGCACTAGTAATTTAGCAGCTGATAGAATAGTTACATAATGACACCTAAAATCACCGAGGAGCATGTATAATATCTACATATACTTAAAACAGTGACACTAATTTCGTTACAGATAGTGTACAAAATAATTATGATGATTATATTGACTAACAATGATTTTTATTCAACATTGATTTTCATTTACATTGTGCAATGTTTTGGTATGTTTATTTGTTATATGTCCCTTCGAGACTTTTTTCATTCCTATCGAGACGTCATTAGCTGTATATGAATATGTCTTTCATTGTTAGTGCATATAATTTGTTGTTTTCTCATTTGTCATACATGTATATTCTTTCAGAATAGCTGTGTCCTCAACGGTTTTTAAACGTCAGCGAAAATATACACATTTCCATCTATTCACCCACTCGTGTAGGTTTTTTTCTCCTGTTGTCAGAAAACACACACATTAAAAATATTCATAAGTATATAGAAAAAATAACGAACCTCTAAGTATGAATTACACTGAATATCATCAAGTATAAGAGAACATTTGATAATCTCTGTTAAGATTGATTGACTTAATTAAAGAAATCGATAGATCCACAGTGCGCTGGTTATTCCCTCTCGCTATATATTTGATTTTCTCTATTTGCCGATGGTCTTATTCAGTTGCTCGCCTGGTTGAAGACTGTACACGGTATCTCAGACTCCGATAAGCTTTTGGTGATCATGTTTGGTGACAATACGAAGCACTACAGGTAAGAACTTCAGTCTTTATGAAACAAATTATTTCGAGACCTACACATGTATTTTCAAATTAAAGATACATGTAATTTAAAGACACGAAGGAATGTTGAGGAAGGTTTAAATTATCTTAAGATGGATTAAATGAAAACATTTTTATAGATCTTTTCCTTCATTCTTAGAAATAATCTGAAAGAGGAACCGTAAACACAGACGGTTTCTCTTTTTTAACGATGTATAATTTGCATGTAAAAAGAAAAGACGGTGCCCATACTGTCGAAGAAGACTTCGTTACGTACAATTTCCATCTTAGAAAGATAAATGTTCTCTAATTCAAACAATTATTCAATTACATATAAACCTAAAATTAGCAATCGGATATTTTGTGATTAAAAGCTTCATTAAAATCCCCAGATTGAATGATGAATGTAATGTTTTTATATTTAAGTATTTTTGTAATATTCGGGTAGCAATTCATGCAAGCGTATATAATGGCTCAATTTAAAATTTTTAAATGCTCAGCGAATTAAATTTAAATTGAAGAAAGGTACATTAGATGTACAGGTATACCTTTCAGAAATGCACCAACGACATAGGTCTGCAGCAGGTATATCCAACCACTAATAATATTGAAAACAATTCGCTATCATTGATGCAATGAGTGCCTTCTAGACGGAGAGGAAAATATTATTTCATGTGGAAATAGGAATAAACACTCTTAAATAATCAGAATTCGTGAATACGTACATTGTGGTGTATCTACTCATTAATTGATTTAAATCAGCATTCACCTCTACAGTTTAAAGTACGGATACTACTTATAACAAGTACAGACAAAACTATTTCACATCACTCGATGGTGAATTCTACATGCGGAAATGACACTTGCTTTGAATTCTTTCAAAAAGGTTTTCCTAGGGGCAATATAACAAAGACCACTCTAGCATCTCTCAGATTTTTCTATCATCAGACAGTCGGAATAGACATTGTTATTCTGATTTACAAGTCTTTGTACTGCAAAAAAAAAAAAAAGAAAAAAAAAAAAAAAAAAAGGTGGACCTTAATAAAAGCTTTGATTATATGGAACGACTGGAACTAATCACAGACAACTGCATGACAAGCCGCAAATGATTGCGCTACTGCGTTTAATATACATTACAGGTAGACTGTCTTCTCCTTGCGCTCAGCAGCCACGGGTCTTTTGGGTATAACCTTTAAAATGGAGGTCCTGTCGTGTCAAGGAGTTGGGACGATAAAGAACTCACTGTTGCACCCCTGAGTGCGATTGTATCTTGTTTAACGTCTCACTCGAGAATTTGTCACTCGTATGGACTCAAGACGTCACCAAGACCTGTGGGGGACTTCAAATTTAAGCTTACGGTCATTGAGCAGAGAGGGTTCTTTAGCGTGACACCCATTGTGACACAAGACATCCATTTTTAAGGTCATCTCAGAGGACCCGTAACATTCACACCTGATGCTGACCGTTTGGCGATGGAACTGTCACTACCTGTTTTAACGACTTGGGTTTGTCACGACCGAGATTCAAACCCCGGCCTTCCGCATGCGGAGCGAACGTTCTAACCGCGGCGGTCCCCTGCGTGCGATGTACATTTATGTATGTGTCGAAAATTGTAATCCACGTGTGTCCAATGTTTAAACAACATTTAACCCCCCCCCCCCAAAGATATGTCATCCTCTGCGATTGCATAAGATTTCGATTTACGCCCCGTTGGTTGATTGATTGTATATTGTTTAACGTCGCTCTCGAAAACTTTTCACTCATATGGAGACGTCATCATTACCGGTGAAGGACTGCAAATTTAGACCTATACTCGGCGCTTACGGTCGTTGAGCAGGGAGGGATCTTTATCGTGCCACAACTGCCGTTACACGGGGCCTTGGTTTTGCGGTCTCATCCGAAGTATAGCCCCATTTCATCACCTCGTACATGTAGGACAAGCAAGGGGGTACTGAGGACCTATTCTAACCCGGATCCCCAGGGGACTCTTTTTTTTTTTAAAAGAAGCTTTACCATCTGTATATATATTTCAATGCTTTCTTCAATTTCTAGGATTCTACTATACTAGAAATTAAGTTATACAAAATGACAATTCTTTGGTTGTTTTCTACATGAAAGGTGAAGATAACGAACAGTGATCAATATCATAACTCCTATAAGCAAATTATAGTTGGGCAAACACGGGCCCCTGGACACACCAGAGGTGGGATGAGTTGCCTAGGAGGAATAAGCATCCCCTGTCGACCGGTCACAACCGCCGTGAGCCTTATAACCTGATCAGGTAAACGAAGTTATTCGTAGTCAAAATCAGTGTGCCAAGAACGGTCTAACAATTGGTATGAAACACGTCAGACAGCATTTTATCCAATGCTAGGTTGTATTGGCAAACTAGATCGTTATAACTACCATAGAATTTGCGAAATGCTGACTTTAATCGAGCCTGTTGAAACTCCTGTACCATCAACTTGTAACTGTTTGTCTGTAGCTTGCCTCGATTTACAAACTGATCATACGCCGAACAAGCTCTTGCGTATCGAATCAGTTGAAAGATATAAACACCATAAGCAGGTGATAATGAAATATTGCTACATAAATATGGGAAGTTGACGATGGAAAAGCTGAAATCATTCCGTTTGACATAAAGTTCGGTTGTCAGTTTGCCGTTAATATCTACTTTCAATAGCATATCTAAGTGTGAAGCAGAAGTGGACGACTCTGTGGTGTCTTTTATTTTGAGCTCACAGGGATATATCGAATCGACTTATGAATTAAAGTTATTATTGTCAATAGACAAAACGTGTTGATATATCTAAATGTCAAATTGAAGGCCATGGCAAGATATGTTTTCTTCTCACGTAGAATTTTTGAATACTGCTTCACATGAATATAAAAACAGGTCAGCTAACAAAGGAGCACGATTCATGCCCATGGGAATTCCAACAGACTGTTGGAAGACCTAATCACCAAAGACCACGAATTATATTATATAGTCAACGAGGAACTCGATCTAGCATATATTTATTTCAACTTCAAGATATTTGTGCGTGGAATCAGAGTGGTGTTTAACAAAGTAATTTTTTTGGATGATTGATCACTAGATACTGATCACTAGATATGAATATTTCCGTTTTCCATTGTTGTTGACGAAGCAACTGTCCATAATGTCAAAAAGTCTAGTCTTTAATTTATCGTGAGGAATGGTCGTGTAAAGTGTTGAAAAGTCATAGGTTTAGATGTTATTGATTTGGGAGAAGTTTTGCGATTTCAAGTTTACTAAAAGTTCTTTAGATTGTTTTTAGAATCCACATTTGATTAACACCACTTCTGGCATATGTAGTCGCACAATAAGTTTGAAGTTTCTCCTTCACAGCTGTTAATATTTTCGTGAGGAACAAAGATAGGGGCTTGGTAGAGCACTTACTGTATTCAGCAATGTATCGTTGTAAGGGTTTTTATGTAGTTTAGGAATCCAGTATAGGTACGGTAACTCATATTCATTCGACCCATTGACTGGGATATTAAATGTGTTTAAAACTGAAGCATGCTTTTGAAGAATTTCATCTTTTGAAAGGGCAGTAGGAATATGAATACGATTACCAAAATTGGAAATAATGCCAAGTTCGTTTAAAATAGAGTTGTAATAATAATGAGCCTTACAAACAAAGACAATGTTGTTACAAGCTTTGTCAGCTGGAACCAAAACATACTCCTAATGTAACCTATCTAATTCTTTTATCACTTATCACTTCTGGTTTATTAAACACGGAAGGATAGATGGTACGTACTTTTATTTTAATATGTCTAATGCAGGATTTTAATATTCCTCTTATGCTTTAAACCCATTCTGACATAAAATTCAATAAGAATGTATTTTCCTTTGATGTCATATTTGATAACTTTTGAAGATACACTGTATTTTCCAAATACATGTATGCTAAAGCTTTTACTACAATATCTATCTTTTTGGTCCAGTTATATTTATAACATGCATATGTATAGCTTTGTCATACCCAATATATATGTACCTAATACCTTAAGTTTACAAATGTGTCGTTCACAGCAATAGCATGCATCTGCGTATTGGCATTTCAATGATCTAAATAAAATGCAGGTTTTGAAAGGTTTCATTTCATACCCGAGAACTTGCTCAACATGTTTATACTCCAATTGTTTCAAAATTGCCTGTATGGGTTGTCATTTCCCCAGCGAGGTCTTGCTCAGTTGTGTGGAAATAAGGATGTTTTGTTCAGTTGTGTGGAAATAAGGATGGTTTGCTCAGTTGTGTGGAAATAAGGATGTTTTGCTCAGTTGTGTGGAAATAAGGATGAGTGGTTGAAAGTAATTTATTCCCTTAAATTAATAAATGACAATTTTAAACAAAGCTAAGAAGTAAAGCTAAAGCAAATATGGTTTGATTTAATTGAAAATAGACTTAAAATACTTCATCCGTGCAACATTTTGCGTACATCCGTGTAATTATTTGATAAAACAGCAATTGGGATGAAGGTTTTCGCAAATATTTATCGTATATTCCAACAGCATAACAAAAAGTACCGGTCATAACCAAAACACTCCATTGGAAAAAGGTAGTGCATAAAAATAAAACAGCCTAAGATAGCTGCCACCGTAACCGTTTTCTACTGTTTAACGTTCCTCTCGAGATCTTTTCACTCATATGGAGACGTCACCATTGCTGGTGAAGGGTTGAAAAATTAGGCCTATGTTCTTCGCTTACGACTTTTCAGCAGGGAGGGGCCTTTATCGCGCCACACCTGTTCTGACAAGGGGCCTCGGTTTTTGCGATCTCATCAGAAGGACCGCCCGTATTTCGTCGCCCCTTACAGAAAGCAAAGGATACTGAGGACCTATTCTAACCCGGATCCTCACGGGACCCGTAACCGTGGTATATGTAATGCTGGGGAAAAAAAATTAGGGGATGGAGGGGAAGTAGTGATTTTGTTTAGAAAACTAAACACTTGGCTTGTAAAATCCTCTTTCATCCACATCACAGTATTAAATGGGCCGAGTTATCTGATTGACTAATTAGAGGGGGTTATCGGGCAATGAAGTTCGCTAACCAGATGGAAATTTCCATCTCAGCCTGAAGATTTTTGACATCATTGATAAAACAATAAACATCAGTAATTTTTGGATAGAAAAAATTCCTATAAAACATTATATTGTTCCACGAAGTAATGCTGATTTCACTAATCGCTGACTTTACAAAAAGAAGTAATGCTGATTTCACTAATCGCTGACTTTACAAAAAGAAGTAATACTGATTTCACTAATCGCTGTCTTTACATATAGAAGTAAATTGATGTGTCTTTCAAATGTAATGCGCAATCGTCAGCATATTGTAATGTGTTTACTTCACAACTGATTTGATTTAAACGTATTTATTGTATATAACATACACATAGGACCAGAAACAAGTTCATATAACTTACGAGTTCTTCTGCTTATAACCTAATAACACACATTTTTGTTGAAATATTAATATACATATACAGAGAAAACAATCATGGTAAGTGTTCTATAGATGCACAATACAATATAATCATCAGCTAAATCGTTTGGTTTCATGAATATACATCTGAACATAAGCAAAAATACAGTTATTTAATTCGGTAGATAAGACATTATCACCCCAAACTAAAAGAGGTGTATCAATGATAACCAAATCAGTTAACCTTAGTAATCTGACCATCAGTTTGTATCTAGCAATTGAATATTTCTTACATATAAAGAAAAAAGTGATATGTGTCTTCACGCATGCCACAGGAACATAATGGGGAATCAACTATATTGTGTCTATAAAGATCAATTCTAAACACAGGTGTGTCTAAGTTTGGTATGAATTATATTTAGCAAACGAGAACCATATGAAAAGTATACAGGTGATTTGGGATTGCTGATATTATTAGAGTTAACACTTGTACGAAATTGTTTAATTGAAGTAGCTTGTCTTGATTCGATCCTAAGACAATTCCACTTTGATGCAGCGTCTGGTACACATGATTTTTTGTAAACTTCAAGTCTGCATTTTGGTATTGCAGAGTTACATATATCTCCATAAGGGAGATTATATGTGTGCATATTATTTATTTTCCTAGATGTTGTTTCTTTTAGATACTGCGGAACATCGTTAATATGAAGCTTGTGCATGGTTATTAATTTAGCATTTGTTCGTCTAGAATATAGAGGTTCTAAAACAGTTTCTAATATAGAGAATCTCTAGAGGCTAGTATAGGAAGGTCAGTAATAATTCGTACTGCACATAATTGGACTTTTCTAACAGATGACTGTGAGATGAGCTACATCCATCCCAAACAACAGAGGCATATTCTAAAGCTGGTCTTATAAAACTAGAGTGCATTTTTAAAAGTGTTTCTTCCTAAAGTAAATTTAATTTTTGTAAGAAGTCCTAGTTTTTTGTAAGCTGTATTTGTTATTTTATTTGAATTCTTATTAAAAACTAAACTCGGGTGTTTTCATCATAATTCTGCCATTCCACGAAATCGAACGCCTTTTGGAAATCTAGTAAAAGTAAAATTTGCCTTTTTATTATTATTTTCACAATATTGAAAAGTATCAACAATAAGTCTAGTATTAAATGTAGAAGCCAGAGAAGCCATCTCAATTAATTCCGTGAAAATATGATCCAACAGAAATAACAAGTCTACCCTCATATTTTTCTTTTGGGAAAGGATTCATCAACATTATTCATACAAAACGAAGGTGCACTGTATATTTCATTATGATCTATATAACTATAGATTACAAATTCTCCATTTTGCCCATGTGGACATGATGAAGAAGTATATAATCTCTCTTTGCTTGTGAATTAATCTAAAGTGTTATAGCCTTTTTTATGCTTGACTTAGTCAATGTTGATACAAATCTATTATTGTGCTGTGATGTTAATTTGCTTTTGCAGACTAATATAAATATTTTTTAGCTGTTCACAAGTTTATAGATGAAACTTGTAGATTCACTTAATTACTGTACATTTACCTGTTAATTACCATCTCGCATAACACATTGTAATTATTTATACCTTTAAGAGAGGGACTTGTAAGTTGTCAGAACTTGTTCCCAATCCTTTTGATTTGATCAATGAAATAAAACGAAAATCAAT
Source organism: Ostrea edulis (assembly GCF_947568905.1). Lineage (NCBI taxonomy): Eukaryota > Metazoa > Mollusca > Bivalvia > Ostreida > Ostreidae > Ostrea > Ostrea edulis. The sequence continues at coordinate 45,294,599 of NC_079172.1, forward strand.
AGAAGTATTAATCAAGAGTTTCCTGTCGTCATTCGATTTGTATATACTTAATATATCAAAACCAACGTCCTTAATATATAAAATAAATTTAATATTTATTAGTATCATTATCATTGTATGATTTATGTCACCTATTTCTTTAGAAGCAACACTACTTTAAGCACTCATCCTGTAATATTCACGTGATTAAAGTAATTTCAACAACAAAATTAATGACTTTCTAGGTTTTTAAACATTGTACGTGATAGAAGTATATTTTGTATAGGAAATGTTTTACTGCACCATTAAACAATCTGGTAAACTATTGATATTGAAAAGGTTTATTTTGTCTACCAATAAATGATTATCTATACATACATGTACTCCTGTGCTCGTATTTTCTTGATTGTATATAGTGATTTCCACGATATCCACAACTGGATTACAGTTAAATTAACAAGAATATCAGTAAAACTGATGAATGATCCCCGAAATGCAATGGGTTACTTCATATGACGAATGACTCAAATAATGATCAATAACAATTGAAATATTGTTGAAATGAAGGTTACTTTTTCATATATAAGTTATATGTTTAGTGACGTTGACCTTTACAAAAATGACCTTGAGTGACTTTTGTCTGAAAGTCATTTCCATATTACTTGTATGTACGTGTATAACAAAACACCTTTTTTATCATTCTAGGAAAAATCACAAAAAAATTCATATGAAATAATCGAGAGCTTGTATCACTTTTTCGATGGTGAAGTAATACCTTCATAAGAGGTGTTTTAAAGGGACTGATTCAAGATTTCCCCCCAAATTTTCGTTTTCACTTTTAATGATCAAAATCCACTGTCTAATGTGTTTAAAAGAGTTCATATAGAAATTAAGGTTATACATTATCACAGAAGCTCATTGTAGAGAGTTTATTATTTGTTTTGTAAACAAAGATTGCGGTATGTTATTGTTTACAAAATTTTAAAAGGAAATGGATATCGATCTAAGTTTATTATATCTTTCGCATTTCAAGCATTTTTGGGGTAAAATGTGTCATCTAAAAGTTAGAATTTGTGACTATTCAAAATTAAGATGCTTTATATTACAAAATCAATAAAAAGACTCGAGTCTTTCTTTACATAACACAGATTTAAGGCTAAAATTTTGCTTTTATTCTTGCATTCAGAAGGTAAAAATTATGGCTGTCAACATTAAATGAGTTATATTTTTAATGTTTACCATCAAAAACGAAAATTATTTTTATCAAAAATCGTGAACCAGTCCCTTGAACGAGCCATTAACGTTGATCGATCCTCATGTGATGTCAGGTTTTTGCAAAAATCTTAATAATTTAAACTTTGTGCATGATAGAAATATATTTTCCATAAATAATCAATTATTTATGATTTAAAAAGTGTTGTCAAGGGCAATAACTCCTATGCTGGAATTTCCTCTACTGGATGTTTATTTTATACATTGGTTTCCCTAATATCCACAATTAATTTATACATATTTATGAATTAGCAGGTTGTTTTTTTTTAAAACTGATGATATTTAGATTTTGTCATTTCAACAAGTTTTTATCTATTTTTATTATTCTGTTTAACGAAAATGTGTGATTTTCTGATGATTATGTATACTTCTATTTTTGTATGCCTGGCATCTTTAAAAAGGTGGCAACATATACATGTACATTTTCTTTGGTTATTAATTAAATTAAACTATACTGAGTAGAAATTAATAAAGTGTTTCCACTTTTAACCATTAATATTGATAAGTCACATGAGGATGGAGCTACCTTAATTTGACCGAGGTTTTAAATCCTTTCAAGACCATTTTCATCAACAATATCAACCACATGTCTTTAACGACTTTGTATCCAACTTTTAAGAAATACACATTTTCCTTTGTATTGAAAAAGTTTGTTACACCACAATGGTTAACATAGAATGTATACAATTTCATATCAATGATGTCCTGGCATCTTTTGCATGAATTGAAATATATAGTATAGAAGTTGATAAAATTGCAAATTAGTTCAAAATCATTCAAAACCTTAGCATTTGTTTTTAAGATGGCATTGAAGGCATATATCTTCTCCACCCATGCTGTTTTTAATTACTTTATTTTGGATTCAGTATCAACTAGATTGATGCCACCTTTAGCTATTTTCCTAACCATCATATGTCTTCTAATTCTGTCTTTTTTATCCAAATAAAATAAAAAGTTATCTGTAGAAGATGACTGCATTAAAAATATGCTTTTAAAAATGGTAGCCAAACTTACTAGTGACATTAGATATGAAAAAGAAAATCGAAATTCATGTACACGGAAAATGACAGAAATTTTAAACAGAAATCGTTTCATTTAGATGGTGCCACTCGCAAAGGGTAAATTTTTACCAAGGACATCATTCTGCGCCGGTATAAAATGCACAATTTATCATGAAGGACAGCCAAAAACAGAACGGAAAAAACTGCTGGGCAAACTCGCCTTAGATTGCAGTGTGAATATGAAAAGTGTTGTCGCATTCGTGAGGAGATTGGCCGCGCTCCAGGATCAGACAAATGCACGCATTATATTTCGAATCAGAAAGACATAATTGAATTCAGTGGGAGACTAGTTGCATTTGACCGAGGTTTGATTTTTTTTTTTAGACATATTGATTGCAGGCACGTAGAATCGGGGGGTGGGGGGTAGGGCTTGTCTCCCACTATATTTGAAGACGATCCATCTGCAAATATCAATTAGAAAGCTATATTGCCCCCCTACCCACCTATTTTGATAGTAGCAGTGAATGAGTGTGAGGAGAATGTACAATCGTGATGTGTAAGCTTAAAATTTATGAATTCAATCCATGTAACGACCCACCTACTTAAAGATTTAGGAAATTGAAGTCGGGAGGGGGAATTGAGGCAGCTTGAGTTGATAAAGAATCTAACCCCCTCCCTCACACAGACACACACATAACATGTGTACATGACTTCAGGTTTTTAAGATTGAACAAAAGTACCACATTTGAATTTCTTTTTCTTTCGTGTTAAGAATTTTGGACAAGTCAACCTGCAACATACCCCCTCTCACACTTGGAAAAATACAAGTATTGATAGCACAGAGCTCTAAAAAGTTCAGTCTGCAGTTTGGTCACGTTTCGTAGAATCAATAGCTGTTTTTAAATAACACAATATTTATCCGGTTATCGGGACTATCTGGATAATACAATGTAGATCATTGTATTATCCAGATCTATATTCCGTGCAAATTCGAAGGGTTTTTTGGCACAATAGAGCTAGTGGGGGTCAGCTAATCCGGGAATTTGAAATTAACACAAGTGTTTGATTTCAAACAAAAGGTGTAAAATATATTGGATCGGTGCGATGACAGATACATGTAGAGGGGAGATGTTTATAAAAGAAGATTGTTATAATTAACAATTGTTCACAGTGGCATGATATGAATGCAGAACTTTAAGAAAAATTAAATTTACAACAATTTCAAACGCTAAAATGTTGAAAATTACTACAAACAGGTTGTAAAATAAACTATCATGATCGATTTTCCTCCATGAAGTAAAACTGCTATTTGAAAATGTAAGATGAAATAGAGCTCTACGCCTACTAAAACCTGGTTCTTCTAAAAGTACAGCCTGCATGTAACAACTTTACTTTCATTTTACGAGTTTCATTACATGCAACCACGTGTACTACCATTAGACCCACTACAGTGTATATTCCGTTAATGTCCGCTTGATGCATTATTCGGGGATTTTTTTAGGGGGGGGGGGGGCATTTTTTAAAAATTGAATTGTTGTTGGTACTATACATGACCTGTGTTAGCGGGCCCGGGGACTGATTGCTTATCATGCTGAAGGAAGTGGTTGATTGCGAACATGCAAGTTGACATAAAATTAAATCATTTTCCATTAGGTATAATTAAGTGCCTGCATTTTGCGCATATGTGCTTGTAGACAGAACTCTCCCTGTATTTTAGATAGTATGGTCAGCCACACCCACCCACTTCATTCTTCTCTACATTGTACATTTTGTCAGGTTATGAGAATAAACTGTTGTCATTGTCATTGCAAATATACACACTTTAATCATTATGTACTGATCAGACTAACGGTTTCAATAACTTTTACCACATTCTTTCATATTTCATACATGAACATATATTTGCTATCGAGGTATTGACAAAAAAGAAAAAGAAACTAACAGGTTTTTTTAATCGGTGCATTCACTATTTACATGTACAGCACCACATACATGTACATGTAATGTTCGAATGGGATGGGAGCGGCATTAGGCTTTTTTTGATATGTTGCAGGTCTTGCATGCACCTATTGATGAAGACAGATAATTATGGACGTACTAGGCTACTCTTTCAGCTTAATTAGATATAGGCTAGCTTAAACAATGAAATTGTCGTTTTGATTAATTAGTATATGTTATCACTTTGTTTTTTTAAGCGATCAACATGCGCTAGATTATGCATTGTATTTACATTTACAATGACTGTTTTACCATGCCTACCAAAATAGACTGTTATGCTGAATACCTTTGTAACTTTAGTTACAAGAAAATACGTTCAAATCAAACAATTAAACAACTACATCTGATAGCAGGTGAACAGTAAATAATAATAAAAAAAACCCCAACATTTTCAATTGTAATCCTACTTCGATTTCAAGGGGAACTTTCAAAACATGTTTGATATCAATATTTGGTTTGGTTATAAACTAAACCCAATTCTCTATCAAAGCATATAAACTATTCACATATTATGCCTTTGTTATTGAGTAGCAAACAACTCTTTTGTTAAGTTTATCCGGTATATGTGTATCTAGTGCCGACCAAGAGAGAGAGAGAGAGAGAGAGAGAGAGAGAGAGAGAGAGAGAGAGAGAGAGAGAGAGAGAGATATTATTGAATATCCCCATCACATGCACATGTTGTCTGCTTCTAATTTACTGAATACTAAACATGAATTGTCCACATGCCTCATTATTATCATATATTTTTATTAGACAGTGAATTTAAGAATGTTTTAATGAAGAAATTCAGGAAGGGGATTATATGAAGAATTTCAGAACCTGGTTTTCTAAATGGTCGTTGAAAATTCACATGTTTTGATTGGGAAAAGGTTTGTGATTTCAAATGTACTAAAATAATCTTTGAAAGGTTTTAGAATCATTATTTGATTTACATCACTTCTTGCAAATGCTGTAGGAAAGGTAAAGATAACGAACAGTGATTAATCTCATAACTCCTATAAGTAATACAAAGGAAAGAGTTGGGCAAACACGGACCCCTGGATATACCAGAGGTAGGATCAGGTGCCTAAGATGAGTAAGCATCCACTGTCGACCGGTCACACCCGCGGTAAGTCCTATATCATAATCAGGTAAATGGAGTTACTTGTAGTCAAAATATGTGTTTATATCTCTGAACTGATTCATTACGCAAGAGCTTGTTCTGCGTATGATCAGTTTTTAAATCGAGGCAGGCTACTGAAAAACAAGTTGATTGTGCAGGGGCTTCAACAGTCTCGTTTAAAGTCAGCATTTCGCAAATTGTATTGTAGTTATAACAATCTAGATTGCCAAGACAACCTATAATTGGGTCAAATGCTGTCTGGCGTGTTTCATACCGATTGTTAGGCCGTTCTTGGCTTACTGATTTTAACTACGGATAACTCCGTTTACCCGATCAAGATATACGGCTCACGGCAGGTGTGACCGGTCGACAAGGGATGCTTACTCCTACTAGGCACCCGATCCTACCTCTGGTATATCCAGGGGCCCGTGTTTGCTGAACTCTATTTTGTATTGTTCATAGGTGTTATGAGATTGATCACTGTTCGTTATCTTCACCTTTCATGCAATGGATTAAGAAACACTCGAAGTCTCAAATGGGACGTAAACCAAAATATAAAGAAACACCTTATCTGAAATATTAATGGAGATGTTTAAATCATATACTAGGTGTTATCTCTGAAAAACCGTTAAACTTTAAATTTGTATGATTTAATTAAAATAGTCCAGAATCTATATAGTAATTCATCAAATACAGTTTCGTCATTTAATTCAGTTCAATGAAAGCATTAACAGTACTTGAGCAGGTATGAATGGACTCTTTATCCATTCAAGTTTCCAACACTGATTTTTTCCCCCGCTAACATAATTGCTTATAACACAATGTTCATTATAGATGCAATTGATGGGAATTAGAATGAATACATTTGTTACGCATTTGTCTTTGTAGTATGTCACTTCAGATATCGACTAATTAAACAATACGATTTCTCCATCGTTGTCAATGAAAGCATTCATGCAGTGTGCGTACCTAAACCAGTTTCAATTTAATATGTGGCAATTCGATAATCAAAAATATTTAAAGAAGACGTCAACAATAGGAAAACTAGCATTCTCAGCACTCATTGTATGTTTCATGGAAAACAGACAAATGATCAATTAAAGCATTTATATGACTTAGTTAATTGGGACATATATCTATGACGTCATTTATTGTCTTCATAATCCAATAAATGGACTTTGTACATTACCCAAAATGTTCACTTAAGTACAATTGAGAGAAGCCGTTTGACACATGTAGTATTAACTTTCCAAAACTCGAACATGATTTATAGAACCAAATATATACTACACATTTATCTTCGATTATTACATCTTCACACAATTCCTGATACACATTTGTGTGAGTAGTATTCAACGACGATCACCATTTCACATTCTTAAAAAAAAAAAGAGAGAGAGAGAGAGAGAGAGAGAGAGAGAGAGAGAGAGAGAGAGAGAGAGAGAGAGAGAGAGAGAAATGGTACATTTAGGACCCTAGTTGTCAATACCAGCTTTATATTAACGGGTACAAGTTCAAAACATTTTCACCAGTCAAAAGCATTTATTGGACATTCAAATTCGCGAAGTGACAAAATAAAGCTATCGAGAATATATTGTTGGTAAATCATAGTATAAAATTCATTGAATTTGAATTTGCACTCCTAATTGGAGCTTTCCAAAAGATTAATCCAATGCTAATCAAATTCATTTCAATGTAATGAACTAAAGAAATTTTACAACAGACCAAACCTTATCGTTTGTGGAAGAAATAAAAATAGATTGAATAGTAATCAAACTGAAGAATTGCAAAGGCAAATGACAAATCTAGGGTTCACACGATCGAGTAATAATTATCTCATTTTAGTTGCATTCCCTAAACAAGAGAAATGCTCTAAAGTAATACACAATTTTCTAAAAAACAAACAAAAATATCGGACCATATTTAATTTCAGGAGGCACTTCGCATCGAAAAAAACCCGTGTTGAGTCCCGGAGAAAACCAAGGAACATCGTACGATCGCTACACTTGCGTGTTCTTTAACACAGAAACATAGTACTTCTGTATACTCCGGAAAAATTGAAAAGAGAGCAACATTTCCGTGAACAATTGCAAGTAGCACACGCATCAAACGGAAATAGACAAGCTGCTCTAAAAGCTTTATTCTGTACCTCGCGTGACAGGAAAGGGAAATGAATTAATCGACATTGTGACGGGTATATATATATATATATTGAAAGACATAGAATAAACAGTACACAAAGTTAAAAATTTAACTGTGAATATATATATATATATATATATATATATATATATATATTGAAAGAAATAGAATAAACAGTACAGAAAGTTAAAAATTTAACTGTGAATATTAACTGTGTCATAGCGTTAAATTTTTAACTTTGTGTACTGTTTATTCTATTTCTTTTAATATTTTATACAGGACACTGTGATTTTTTTAAAAACACAATTTGGATATATATATATATATATATATATTATCCCGTGGGGATCCGGGTTAGAATAGGTCCTCAGGACCCCTTGCTTGTCGTACGTAAGAGGCAACTAAATGGGGCGGTCCTTCGGATGAGACCGCAAAAAACGAGGTCCCGTGTCATAGCAGGTGTGGCACGATAACGAATTTTTGTCTCTGATTTCATATCATTTAGATGAAATTTAAATTTTTTACCAAAAGTCCTTCAATTGATTTCATAACTTTTTTATTAAAAATTTCCATTAAAAAATCATTTGTCCATTTTGTACAACAAAAGTTTTCTTTCCATACCATGGACCAGACCCCTTTCTTCCCGGTACCTG
>NC_079172.1:45307745-45320245 GCF_947568905.1 Ostrea edulis
CTGAAACTTGGGCCCAATAATGCCTAGCAAGTAAACCTAACGAGATAATGTAGTCACTGTGGTTGGCCACATTGCAAATTGAACCTCGTGGTAGGTTGAGGTCCGAGCCCCTGGTCTATGCAGTGCCGACATTTTGGCACAATCAGGTATACCTAAACATTATCCAGGTTCACCTGTGTATGACATGTAAATGAATGAATACAGAGTAACGCGACATAAAGAACTGATTTCAGAATGGGACGAATTAAGAGTAAGCAAGCCTTGGAATTTGTAGCATGATCTGACTATCTGGTGCCCTTTGCTTGACCGACTCGCTAGACATGCCTATTGAAAGGTCATGATATCAAATATCAAACAGGTCAGCTAGTAAAGGAGCATAATTCATGCCCATGGGAATTGTAGACAACTTTTAGAAGACCTGATCACAAAAAACCAAGGTTTCGTCAATGAGGAACTCCAGCGTCTCATTGATATCAACTTCAGAATACTTATATGTAAAATCAGAGTGGAGTTTAACAAAGTAATCTTTAAATGACTGATCATGTGATATGAATATACTATTGCGAAATATTGGAAATTAGGTTAGATATGCAGAACAGGACATTTTTTCTAGACTTCATAGCCGTTTGGGCTAGTGATCGATAGTTCGATACTTTCATATAATATTCAGGTGACCGATAAGGCCTGTAGGCCTTATGTCGAAAATACTTGTATTTTCACGGAACTAAATATATTTTTTCTTTGTTATGTTTTTCATAAAATAATTTCTATTGATGGATGGTATTGAATAGGTATTTTTGCTTACAAAACTTTACTATTATTCTAGACTATATCGTTCAGCTTTTGTATGAATGTGCGCTTGATCCTGTTCGGTGAGCGAGAAAAAGATTGTTAGTGAATAGTGAAACAGCCTCGACTTTGTTTGCACTTCTCAAAAGAGTCAAGGGTTGGTTCACAAGAGAAAGGCATGTTTTGTATAATTCATCATCATTTTATTCAGTCTCAGTGGTGTTGATTATGTTAAATTTCAAAGGTCTACGGAGGCTATTTACGAAGCCTTTTATCGTATTTTCTGCTGCTTGAATCCTTAATTATTTTCTATTTCGATTCAATATTGAATCTTTATCAAGAATCGCATTGAATTTCCTTCTTAATGTATCTTATTATTCCAGTTTGTTTATATTTCTTCAAGAACTGTTAACGTGGATCTGTCAGCCGGTTGTTGATTACCTGTATTTTATGTATGTATACGTAGGGGTTTAATTATGCTATAACTCTATGCCGCTGCAATCTTTGCTGGTCTTAACCCAAACTTGTAAAAAGGCCATAGTTTCAGAATAGGTGCTACTACATATGCCACAAGTCTGGGTTATTCTGAGAATCTGATCAAACAATTAGGCAGATGGAACTCTAATGCCTTTCCTCGCTACATAAGAATACCTGCTTTCAACCTTTAACTTATTTTCTACCCTCATCCTCTGATTTTTTAACTTAATAGTCAGGGCGCATTCAGGTTCAGCAACAACCTTTGCCAGGTCAGTGTCTAACTGCTGCTAAAGACTGCATCACTTGCGTACATACACCTGTTGTAAACTTGGGCAGGTCAGTGTTTATTTGCTGCTAAAGACTGTATCAGTTGACTATTATATCAATTTTAAGACTTCGAGCAGGTCAGTGTTTAACTGCTGCAAGAAGTTTGGTACTGTGTAAATATTTAAACAAAATAGGTTTTTTACAAGTTGGTATCTGTTAAATTTTCTTTGTATTGGTACTTTATACATTGCTATATGTGGTTGGTGCAATATACCTTACTGACTCACTTAGTTAAGCTATCTTTTTATAAACAGATATGTCCAAATTTATGTCTTGTTATATACAATATCCTTTGTGTTATAGCACAGAAATGTGTCAACTTTAGTAACCATATACACTGTTAATTGCGATCAGGTCAGTATTTAACTGTTCCTGTGTTATAATTGTTTGTTAACTCTCCACAATCAAACTATTTAATTCTCTCTGCTCACCTCGGATGACGCCGATATGATACTGTTTCATATCTTGTGGCCTTATTTGTTCGCCATCTTTTTGCTCTGTGTTTGTTTTGATGAATTTTTATTTGTCATCTTATAGCGTAGCATTATTTAAGTTACTTTGTCTTCTTTGGGGGAAATCAGACTTTGAGTAATTTAGCTTTGCAGGTACTTTGATGTAGAATGTATTATCTGATTTCCCCCAAAATCTTATGTTTGAGATTTCTTTCGTCATTTGGTATTGTAATAAATGACAAATTTTCAATCTCAATCATTCTTTTGTTCAGATTTTTTATGACAGCAAAAACGAGCAACGGTGAGCAGAGTTTGGCTAATAGAAGCTATAAATATAAATATCATCATTAGTTGGAATAATGTGCATTGCCCTAAACTGTTTATATTTACATTATATGAGAATTCACGATTTTAGGTACTATACAACCACAGGCACTCGACGTTTTAAATATCTATAATAAAGACAATGTCTTACTGTAAACATAATACTGACAAGGTATATCACGTCGCCATCTTGGTTTTCGTTTTTACCAGCTGCATCGCTTGAAAATTTCGGCGAAAAGTTCGATATAATACAATAATTAGACCCCTACCGTTTAGAAGCAACTCTGTCAAGGTCTTACCTCTCGCATCGTCATGGTGAACTGGAAATAAAGTCCATTTATCGGCTATAATCAACCGTCAAACATCGTCTACTGCTTCTCGAATACGAGAAATCGCTAAAAGGTGGACGTACGTAGACATAATTTTGGGATAGCCCTTTTTTCATTGGTCGATAAAATTAAAAATAGTAAATATTATAATTAGCAGTGAGCGAGGTAATAGATCTTGAACATTATTCTCTTAATATATGCTTTATTTATTTTTTTAAACGTTAAACATGATAACTTCACTTATTCATGCATTCGTTTCTGTTGAAAGTAAATTTCATAACGTAATAAGAAAACTTCAAAATTGAATTCACACACACACACACACACACACACACACACACACACACACACACACACACACACACACACACACACACACACACACACGCACCTACACGTGGGTATACTCTCAAACGTACACAGTGACATTTATACATCCAAATGTCCTGTCCTGCTTATCTGTAAATTTTCAGTGTTGTCACAATGGGTGACAAAACGTGGGTTGGAGTCGAAGCGGGGGGGGGGGGGGGGGGGGTGGGGGGTGGGGGTGGGGGGGGGTCATGAACATTTCCAATGTTATTTGGTAATGTGATAGATTTACTAAATTTCCCGTGCCAGCCTGTCCCGAAACCACACAATTGTGCCCGAGTTTTATTGTTTGCAGGACTCCAACTACCCTGCATTCAGTCCCCCCCCCCCCGCACAAGCGTCAGTGGGTACATTAGCAAAGGGAATTCTCATTTGCATAATGATGTCAACTTCTGTCCTTAGATCAGGAGTTATCGCATTTTGAGGAGCAGTAGACGATAGTTGATGCTTGATTATATTTGATCAATGGACATTATTTCGAGTTTTCCACAACGATGCGAGAGATAAGATATTGACAGAGTTGTTGCTAGACGGTAGGGTTCTAATTATTGTATTATATCGAACTTTTCGTCGAAATTTTCAAGCGATGCAGCTGGTAAAAACAAAAACTAAGATGGCGGCGTGGTATACCTTGTCAATATATTATGTTTACAGGAAGACAATTTTTTATTATAGATATTTAAAACGTCGAGTGCCTGTGTATACAACATACAGTGGTTTCCACTTTTATAGCAAATAAATATTTACTAAATAATAGATATTATGAGGACCCGTGACATTCACACCTGATGCCGAGCGTTTGGCGATGGAACTGTCCATACCTGTTGTAACGTTTTAGGTCTGTCGCGGCCGGGATTCGAACCCGACCTTCCACATACGGGGCGAACGCTCTACCGCTAGACCACCGCGGCGGTAAATTTTCAATGTGGTGGATTTTAGGCATCCATGTCTTATTCCTCTTTTCATAAATTCTTTAAATCCAGTCCCTTCCTCGTTTAGTGTCGCAATATAGAAATATGTACAGTATTTCATGACATTGACCTTCACTTTTAGGGGTCGATTAATTTCTGGCATTGAAAGTGAGGTAAAGGATAACTAGTTATTCTGTATTCAGCACAATTTCATATGATTATCTTTTTCTATTTTGACATTGGAGATTTGAAAGAATTTCTTAATATTTAGGTTAAAGGGTTAAACAATCTCTGTAAACTGAACAAGAGGCCCATGGGCCACATTCGCTCACCTGAGTCACCTTGAATCATATTTAAATATTTCCCCTATATATTTGCATGTAAAACTTTGATCCCTATTGTGGCCCCAACCTACCGCCAGGGGCCAAGATTTTTACAAACTTGAATCTGCACTAGTGATGGGCAATCGGGAATGAAAAAAATAATCGATGATCGGATTAACGGATCCACCTTTTCGATTGATTAATCGAAAAATAGTCGAATTTTATTAATTTCAAATTTATGGCATAAATATTAATTTACTTTATTTTTTTTTTTACCCTAAATATTAAGTTAATTAGAATAAAATCATTAGATTGATTGATCGTATCTTGTTTAACGTCTCTCTCTCGAGAATTTTTCACTAATGGAGACGTCTAAAATCATTAGAAATTTGAAGTTAATAATCCTATACTTTCGAGTTGGTTTTCCCGGGATAGGGATAGATCTCGCGACTTTTGTTGTTGTTCTTGTGGGATCCGGGTTAGAATAGAGCCTTGCTCCTTGTAAGAGGCAAAATCCGAGGTTACAGCAGGTGTGGCAAGACAAAGATCCTTCCCTGCTCAAAGACTGTAAGCGCCGAGCATAGGCCTAAATTTTACAGCCCTTCACCGACAATGGTGACGTCTCCATGTGAGTGAAATATGCTCGAGCGGGACAGTAAACAATATTCAAATTCAATCTTATCGGATGATTCAGTTTCGTCAGCCATTTTATTTCGGCAGGGTATTTGTATTATGAAAAAAATATCGACGTCGGCGATTTTCGAAATGACAATCGATTATTCACATCGTTTCAGTTATAGCGACTGACAATCGAAAGTCGGCGATAATCAGTACATCACTAATCTGCACTATGTCAGGAAACTTTCGTGTAAATGTAAACTTTGGCCCAATGGTTCTTGAGAAGATTTTTAAAGATTTTCTCAGAGTAAATATACTTGTATATAAAACTTTGATCCCTATTGTGGGCTCCATCCTTCCCCATGGGGCCACGATTTAAAAAAAACTTGAATCTGCACTATGTCAGGAAGCTTTCATGTAAATTTCAGCTTTTCTGACCAAGTGTTTCTTGAGAAAAAGATTTTCTCTACATATGTGCATGTAAAACTTTGATCCTCTATTGTGGCCCCATCCTACCCTCGGGGGACACGACGTTTACAAACTCAAATCTGCACTATGTCAGAAAGCTTTCATGTAAAGCACTTTCCTGACCCAGTCGTTCTTGAGAAGAAGACTTTTAAGATTTTCCTTATATATTTGTATGTAAAACTTTGATCCCCTACTGTGGCCCCATCCAACTCCCGGTAGCCATGATTTTGGAAAAACTTGAATCTGCACTGTCAGGAAGCTTTCATGTAAATTTGTACTTTTCTAGCCCAGTGGTTCAGAACCTGAGCTCTCTTTACATGGGTCACTGGTAGTGATATCCTGCATCTCTTTAATGGTCTTTTGGCCACAGAAGTCATGACGTTGGTGTAGATTTATAGTGCAGACTGCCCAGTAGGGGCCCTGCTACAGTAGGTTTGTTGCGGCGAGGCGACGGTGGTGGTCGACCCTCGGATCCCTTGGAAACGGCGACGGGTCTTCTTGAAGATCCAGGGATGGTTAGGTCCTCCAGAAGGTGGTGGATAGGTCCATCTCCTCTTCCTAGAGTCGATCGCCCATGGATCCCCACGGTATAGTCGGGGGAAGGGCTTCTTGAAGATAGCTTGCTATTCTTCATCTGTGGTCGATCAACCCTCGGATCTCCATCAGTAAAATCGGGGATACGGTCTTGAAGACTGTGTCGTGGACGCGGCAAAGGAGGTACGGGGGAGCATCCCATCGGATACAGTGCAGAAACCCACCAACTCTGTGCTTGAATTTGTCTAAATAATTTAGATAGTCGCCTAAATTTCCTTAGTTACTGGCCGAAAGGAGAAAAATAATTGTGTGTGCAAATGTATTTATGGCGGAAAGTGTTTAATGTCGAGTTGACCAATCTCGCACGTCCATGACTTTATGAGAAGGCCACGGAAGACGCGTTAGACCACTGTCATTGAGAGATAGTTGGCCTTTAGCACCGATACGTTATTGTCTAAAGAATTACTTGATGGTACAGGGGTTTCAACAGTCTCGATTGAAGTCAGCATTTCGCAAATTCTATGGTAGTTATAACGATCTAGTTCGTTAATACAACCTCGCATAGGGTCAAATGCTGTCTGGCGTGTTTCATACCGATTGTTAAGCCGCTCTTGGCACACTGATTTTGACTGCGGAAAACTCCGTTTACCTGATCAGGATATAGGGCTCACGGTGGGTGTGACCGGTCAACAGGGGATGCTTACTCCTCCTAGGCACCTGATCCCACCTCTGGTGTGTCCAGGGGTCCGTGTTTGCCCAACCATCTATTTTGTATTGCTTATAGGAGTTATGAGATTGACCACTGTTCGTTATCTTCACCTTGCACTTGATAAATTTAAGTGCATGTGTGTCTAATTTAAACTATAATACAGAGAGCGTTATACCCTATTAAGGAGCATACGCTTATTGATATTAGAGGGAATAGGATTCTGAATCCTATATTTAATCCAGGATATGCCTGGATATATTAAAATAAATTAATAATAGACCTAAATGGGAAGTTTAATATTAAGGACTTAGAGAGATGTAGTGTTTGAGTTTGAGAAGTCATTTTCCCCACACCCCTATTCATACAGACAGAGCACAGCTGATACTCACCTCTGTTCACTTTCATCTCCCACAAATTGCAAAAATCGGAGTATTGCCAAGCCCATGCTTAGCAGTGATCACTTTGTACACGTGAAATTAAAGGTACTTGTTCGGAATTTAGACTCAGACGATTAATTGTCCACGCCAACAGAATTACTTCCCCGGATCTGCTATCTCCTTGTGGCATCGGTGGCTGAGTGGTTAGGTCGTCAGACTCTCGACCGAAAGGTCGTGGGTTCGAGTCCTGGCCGCGGCAGGGCTGACATTGTGTCCTTGGGAAAGGCACTTTACATGAATTTCCTCACTTCACCCAAATGTAAAAGGGGTACCTGGCTATAGACAGTGAAAGATATTGTTAGAATGTTAGTTCTCTAGCGCTTGTATGCTTCCTAGGAAGCTGAGAAAGTTCTAGATTGATACATGGTCTGCCGGGGTAATAGTGTACATTGATTACTGTAAAGCGCTTTGAGCAGCATACGCTGGAAAAGGCGCTATATAAAACCAATCATTATTATTATTATCACAACAACCCTGTTCAATATTAAACAGCATTTTAATCAAATTATTATTGTCATAAAATAGATGCATACTAGTTTCGTTTGCCGACGATCTGTAAAAGTTACTAAAATATACCCAAATTACAAACTACGTTACTTTCGATTCCAATAAAAATGGATACCAGAAGACAAACATTTATATTTAAATATATATCCCGATTTGAAAAAATAAATAAAATAAATATGAAATAAAAATTAATAACTGCCGGTGGGAGCATGTTTTTCACTTTGCATCTTATCTAATTATCTTTTTAATAGCATATTCTAATTAGCACCTAATTGACTGACGCTAAATAAACAAGTCAGATATATCGGTGGTATTATCTCCGTGCACTCGAACGTTATATAACGTTTTACCTAGATTTTGTCCTACCACGAGTAATCAAAACACAGTATCAGGGCTTCTAAGTAAAATTATGATTTTTACTCGAGTCCAGGACGCGTCCACGGGACTCGCCATATCAGACAAACCTGCGTCCCGATTGAATTTTCTGCTTCTAGGATGCAGATTCTTGCGTTAGTGACAACCCGTCTTGAGAAGAAATATTTTAAAGATTTTCCTTATATATATGTAAAACTTTAATCCCCTATTGTGGCCCTATCTTACCCCCGAGGGTCATGATTTTTACAAACTTGAATCTTCTCTATGTCAGGTAGTTGCCATGCAAGTTTCAGCTCTTCTGGTTCAGTGGTTCTTGAGAAGAAGATGTTTAAATGACCACCCTATTTTTGCATTTTTGTTATTATCTCCCCTTTGAAGGGGCATGTATCTTTATTTGACCAAACTTGAAAGTCCTTCAACCAAGGATGCTTTTGGCTAAGTTTGGTTGAAATTGGTCCAGTGGTTCTGGAGAAGAAGTCGAAAATGTGAAAAGTTTACAGACAGACGGGCAGACGACGGACAACAGGGGATCAGAAAAACTCACTTGAGCTTACAGCTCAGGTGAGCTGAAACCTATCTGTCAATTATGATGTAAAGGTGCAGATAACAAACAGTCAATCTGATTAAAATCAGATCCTCGATCCGCTCCTCTTTTTTTTCTTTCTTGTCGCTACACGTGTAGCGACAAGAAAAAGAAAAAAAAAGAGAGAAAAAAGAAGAGAGGAGCGGATCGAGGATCTGATTTTAATCAGATTGACAAACAGTGATCTGTCTTCAAATATTTTTTCTCTTTACATTGTCATGCAGGTAAACATCCTATGAAATGTAGTATTTGGAATCTTCTGATAAATCACGAATGATGTTTTACTAAGAGGATATCAGAAACCAAAACCAAGAAAGGTTTCTTACAATATTCATTCATTCTATTTCAGGTATTATATTTGTAAAGCTGATTTTGTCCTGTTCATTGCCTCATTTCTAAGTGGTAAGGAGTGAAGTAAAATATAATTGTTTTCTTCATCTGAAGAATGTTAGCAGAAAGAATATTGCATCAATTTTTGGTTGTAGATATTTTAATATATCGTGATGTTTGGGTCACCTTATTTATGGAGAAAAGTACAATGAGAAATATGATCATGCACCAAATCAAAATAATGAATTTTTTAATCATTTTTATCAATTTTGTACAGAATGCTTGTGTTTGTCCAAGTTAGTTTTCTACGATGAGAAACGGACTTGGAATGAGGCTTACTCTATTTGCACTCTTAATGGAGGATTTCCGGTAACAGTAGATTCACAAGACAAATACGACGTGATATCTACCTTTTCCACCCAAACGCCCTGGAATTCAATAGACAAAGTGTAAGTCGACCAACTAGGTACCTTGAAATCTGTAAAGTTAATACAGGTAAACAAAGATGTAGAAAAGCACTATAATACTTTTTACCTCGCTTCGAAATGAATCAATGCTGATATTGAATTACTAAACGATGAAACTAAAATGTGTGGTGACAACAGTTTTTCTAACTTATTCTCTTATCAGCTTGATCTTTGTATTTGCAAAGTAATCATTTACTTGAAATTTGGTGTATGCCGTTTAGGCTCAAAGAAAGCATGTAAATGTATCAAAGTTTAAAAGGACTCGTCACTTCAACCTTTGACAGAGACAAGTCACCTGTTTGGATCGGTCTTCACGTGACAGATTCAGATGGCATCGAGAAAGCATGGGCAGATTGTGCACAGTACTCCTGGACAAAATGGCATCCAAGTCAGCCAAATAATCCTAATGTGAATAGATGTGTCTACCTTCAGAAACTCACAGCCAACTTCTGGATGGATCCATGCAATACTCCGCATTATTTCATATGTGAAAATATCGATGCGAGTAAGCTATTTAATACATATAAACAGTGAATTTGTAAATAGAGACTCTATTTTTGTCATTCATAGCAGTAATTTGGAGATATAGTTCTTCGTGTGCGTTCTTTTTTTTTTTTTTAAACCAAAAAAAACATCGCACCGGTGTCATATACATGTATATGCATTACAACTTATGACATGCCATTGTTCTCTATCTAATTCATAATCGGACGTATAACAACCTGCAAGTTTATCGAAATTGCTCAAATTCAGCACCATCAGTGGCAGCATCATAAAAACAATGGGGGTTTTTTTTTTTAAAGAGCATGGACCTAAATCATTCCATTCATGTTTTTTTTTTTTTTTATGTTTCTCGATTTTCTCAGCAATTGTAGACAGTACAGTGGTATTGAAAATCTTGAGGGGTTACAGAAGTTCAGCTCTTATCGGAGATAAAGATTACTCGTAGGGGACTGAGATTTCCTCGCGGGAAAGGGGACCAAATTTGTTCAGTGGTAACATTCCATTTACATGTACTATTAATTATCTTATGATTGTAGATCCATGCATTTCTCCTACAAGCAGTTGCTATGAGGGTGAGTAACTAAGTAAGAAAATGTCATTTAAAAATTCCCAGCTGTAAACTAACATCTGATAGCGATCTGTATAATTACCTTGCAACACAAATCTAATAACACCGTAAATTAAGATCAAATTGGGTGTCTGATGATTTAGTTCAATAAAGGGGATTTTGGAGAGAGAGAAACTACAAGGTGTGGTCATTGAAATGATATTTAACACTCATTAGGGTCCATCATAGAAAACGTAAACTCCTATGGTTTTCACTTCGTATGACAGTACGTATTTCCATGTCTGTCTGTCACCAATGTTTTGTATAAAAAACTGTAAGATTTGGACCCTTGAACTTTGACACAGTGGAGAATTTTATCGAAAGTTCAGTCTTAGAGCTCTCGCTTTGCGAGTTCGAATCCTTACTGTGCTGTTTAATCTCATTCGGGGTTTTACATGTACTTGTATAAAGACGTCACCTGCTTTAGGCAAAGTGCTAAATTCTTTACTTAATTGCAAGATGTTCAAGACCGTAGCAGCGATGGTTCTTTATCGTGCTAACGACGCCCTCGACATGGGACTGTCATTTTTCAAGTCATATTTGAATGACTCCTGACTTTTAACCTCTAGTGTCAGGCACATGGTAAAGGAACAGTCACTGCTTCTGTTCAACGTCTTATGTGTGACGCAGCGCTGTGATCATGAATCGAACCCGGGACCTTTCGGTTTCGAAGCAAATGCCCTACCCACTACACGTCGTTAGATATTTCGCGTCATGCTATGCATTAATAGCACAAATAAAGGCACCTCACTGTTATTGGCCTACGTCCATTGTATAGTTCTAGAGAACAAAACTTCTCATTTTCAATTCATTTAAAGATAAAGATCCCGTTGGTATCTAGGTTAGAATAGGTCCTCAGTACCCCTTGCTTGTCGTAAGAAACGACTAAATGGGGCGGTCCTTCGGATGTGATGGCAAAAACTGAGGCCCCATGTCACAGCAGGTGTGGCACGATAAGTATTTCTGCCTGCACAAAGGTTGTAAGCGCCAAGCATAGGTCTAACTTTTGCAGCCTTTCATCGGAAATGGTGACGTCTCTATATGAGTGAAATATTCTCGAGTGGGAGGTTTAACAATTCACAATCAATCAATTAACCAAAGTTTATGATTTTCAGTTTTCGGCATTCAAAACATTAAGAAAATACATCGCGATTAACGTTATATGGCTTTGACATAATTTTCTTTATAGGTTACACTTTATGACGTTCTTGTCACCTTTTCAATTTGCCATGCAAAATACATGTACATATAGCTAGAAATGTGAGATCATTTTCAAATTTGTTATTAATGTATGATTTTTTTTTTATTTTACGTTTAATTTTTTTTTATTGAGGGTTGTGCTAATAGGTACGGGTTTTCCAAAAATCGAAAACTTCACAAATCATGAAGCCCGTTTTTTCCATAAATAATCCCGTTGAGGAAATTCACCGTAATCTATCAAAGTCCGAAGTCACTACTCGGTAGGCACATATGGAAATGTGCTTAATGTGGAAATCAACAGAAAGGCTCTCTTATGGAGGAGGTTCTTTTTGTTTTACGTTCCTTCGACAACATCCCCAGCTATGGGTGAAGTGCTACAAATGTAGACCCACATAGTGTACGTAAGCGCCCAGGGCCGTGGCAGCGAGAGTGTTTTAACGTACCAACACCATCAGTGACATGGATCCTCTATTTTAAAGATCATACCAAAAAGACCCGCAACTCTTTATGCCTAGCAATTAGTGAAAAGGAGTTTTCACGTTTTACAGAGTAGGTTTGACGCTCTAACCCACCACTTCCTGATCACGAAACGAACGCTCTAAGGAGAGGCCGTTGGTTCGATGCCCGTTTATGTCTCAATCTTGTAAATCGAAAGACTTAAAGATGGGTAGTGGTTGTTTCATTGCCAACCTCTCTCCATTTAACATAAAGTGAGCCTTGTACGTATCGCCTAACCCGGGTGATGTCTCGACATGAGTGGAATATTCTCGTGGGCTTGTGATACAACAAGCTGTCAATCGTCGTCATAAATCAATATTTTTCACTTAAATTCATTATATATACTAGAGGAGATTGGGAAC